>NC_133200.1:30920000-31220000 GCF_049306965.1 Danio rerio | reverse complement strand
GACCTGTGGTCTACAGTCCTGTTCACTGATGAGTGTCGAGTTACCTTGCACAGCAATGATTGTTGTCAGTGTTGCTGGAGAAGGCGAGGTGAGCCATTTGCTGAGGTCAACATGGTCCCCAGGGTTTGCTTTAGTGGAGGAGGTGCAAAAGTTTTGGCAGGCATCATCAGTCAGTGCAAAACAGATTAGGTTATTGTAGATGGCTCAGTCACTGCAAGTCCTTACCTCAGAGACATTATAGAACCCATCATCCCCAAATTCTGCAAGCACACCCCCAACTTTCTGTTCATGGATGATAATGATGCACCCCATTGTGGCAGAATTGTCACAGCTCAACTTCAGGAAGTTGGAGTGCCTCATATGGTATGGCCATCAATGTCCCCTGACCTGAACCCCATAGAGCAAGGCTGCGTCCGAAACCGCATACTTCCATAATATATAGTACCCTAAAATCAGTATGCGAGCCGAGTAGTATTTCCGAATTCATAGAATTCGAAAAACAGTATGCGAGAAGTACCCGGATGACTTACTACTTCTGGCGAGATTCCAAAGTGTGCATCCCATGCACACTGCGCTATCCCATGATGCCCCGAGAGCGAATTCATGAATGGGAGTAAAGCGACGCAAATGACGCAGGTACGTCACGTGACTATGTCAAAATAGTGGATGTAGTACGTCCGAATTCCATTCATACTTTTCACATTCATACTGTATAGAAAGTACTTTTCTAACAGCCGAGTAGTACGTTTAAATTCAAATGCAGTACCTACTGAGTAGTAGGCGGTTTCGGACGCATCCCAAGTCTGGGACCAGTTGAAGAAGATGCTGGATTATCGTACCCCACCCCCACGTGACCTGGCAAAACTGCGTGTAGCACTTGTGGAAGAGTGGAACGCATTGCCTCAGAACAACATCATGAGGCTAGCGAGGAGCATGAGACTTTGCTGGCAAGCTGTCATTGTGGCAAATGATGCTCGCTACTGACATTGTCAATTTTTGTTATTTGTGGCTATTCTTGTAATTGTCTAAATTTTTGGAGTAATAAATATTAAACTACTGAAAATGGTGTTTCTTCTCATATATTATTGGTAATATCAATGGAACCTTTTACTTATTTCATTTTAGAGCAAATAGGAAAAGCACTCATGTAAATAACAATATCCCTAAGGTAATTTGAGTAGTGTAATAGAGGCGGCCTGTTTGACTGATCAAGAATCTGTTCCATGCTGTTATCGGGAACTAGTGCACACTCTAAACCTATTAAATAGTTCTTATTTATTGAATATGAGTGAAATAAGATATAAATAACATTAGTTTAGTTTTCTTTTAATGAAGACTAGATATCCTAAAATACAACTCACTGTAAGTCTGTTTAAAAAAAAAGCACATAATTACAAAATTGTTAACATTTAAATACATCTAAATGGTCTCACTTTAAAATAAGGTTTTATTACTTTATGTATTTATTAACATTAACTGTTAATAAACGATACTTGTATTCAGGGCTTAACATTAACACCCGTCAACCCACCAAATGCGGGTAGATTTTAGCTTTGGCGGGTTAGACAGCCGCTCCCACTAGCCACTTTGGCTGGTTGAAAGTTGAGTTTTCTTAAAAGCAGGGTTCGACAATAATGATGACCCAATATGCGTGCAAATGTGATCTTAGAATCGAGAAACAGCACGACTAACAAAAATAATTGCTTTCGCGCGAGCAATAGAAAGCAGATGAATACTGAATGAGAGGATGATCAGTCGCGCAAACAGCTGATGTAATGCACGCGACTGTTTAAAGCGTGCGCGCTCCTGTTACCTTGCTTGAAGCAACCGTGCCTGTAACGCAACTATGACCGGTTCTCTTTCATATAGAACTGACAAAAAGTTATACTAATGCACCCACAGTCTTGCTGCTTTCAAGAGCTCAGCCTCCAAAAGTGTCTTTTTGTAAGCAGCACCGGTTGCTTTCGCTTTGAAGAGATTATTAATTGGCCTTAACCATGTGATCATGCTTTCATTATCACACAGTATGTTTTTCACCTGCTTTCTTTTGCTTACGGTTATTTTTGTTTATATAGTTTAATTATCATTTTTTTACAACAACATTGCTTTAATATGTGATTAACTCTCCATTAATGTGTAGTTAACTTTGAACAGAGAGACCTTTAGCGAAGACAGATTACTGTGCATAATTTTGATTCATGACAATAATAATCTTTTTTTTTTTTTAAAGTCAATTGTTTTTCTATATATATATATTTTTTTAATGTTTTGTTAAATAAAAAGTATAGTACACAGCTGTATTTAGCTTGTTTTGAGATTTAAAATTTGTAGCTAAGAAATAATTATTGTTTGGTGTGGTCAAAGATAAATTTGGTAAATCCTTAATTCTGAGTTCTAAAGTCATGTGAAATAAAAACTAATTGTAATACAACACTATGACACCATGGCCCATTTGCTCATACACGACACACAAATTGTGAAATGAATGAGGAGGCATGTGGACAAAACACAAAATCTAAAGTAATTTGAGCATGTCAAAGTCATGTTTATGCATGTAAAAAATATTTTCCCAACAACAAAATTGTGGCTAGTGAAAATGCAGAGTGGCTAGTAACGTTGGAAAACTACTAGCCACTGTGGCTGGTGATCAAAAAAGTTAATGTCAAGCCCTGCTTGTATTTATTAATCAGAGATTTAGTAATGTATTATTAAAATTAAAATTCATGCTTGACAACATTAGTTAACACACTGTGAGTGAACATGACAATGAACAACTTTATTTTCATTAACTAACATTGGCAAAGATATATTAATAAATGCACTGTTGGTTATTTGTTCATGTTAGTAAATACAATAACTAATACAACCTTACTTTAAAGTGTAACCATTAAAATAAACAATAAAAATCTAAAGAGCTAATCCAATAATAGAATACGTACATATACAGCATCTAGTATTCCAGTGTAATAATATCGTATGAAATATTACAATGATATTAAAATAAAATAAATAATAAATTATACATCTATATAAGTTCACAAGGTACTTACCGAAAGACTCGTCAGTCAGCTCATCTCCCATACCTTCAGTTACAGTTACAGTGCTTATGCCCTTCTCTCCTTTCATCGCCTGAGAACATAAACACAAATGAAACATAAATGAACCCTTGTCTGCTTTTGGCGAGGTTTTCATCCACTCCAAGTCTTAATTTGGCCCCAACCTTCTCTATGCTTTAGCAAATGGAACGATTTTTGTGATAAATCTTATTTTGACATTTATTTTGGGCAAATGCTTTAAAATTTTACAATAACTCGACAACATAGCAGATTTTTTACTCTTTCGTTAGTTGTTAGTGGCTGTTTTTGCCCCATTGACTTCCATCATAACAACATTTTTGATTGCAAAGTCATAACATCATCATGACATCAAATCATGCGTTCCTGATTAGAGCTGGTTTTCCCTGTTGGGAAGAGGTACAATTTGTCATTTGTATTGTTGATCATCACATGCATTAGGAAGAACACTTCTGGCCTTTAAAGGAAGTGCATTCATTTACTTTTCAGTTTAGTCTCTTTAATAATCAGTGGTCGCCACAGCGGAATAAACCATCAACTTATCCAGCATATGTTTTTATGCAGCGGATGCCCTTCCAGCTGCAACCCAGCACTGGGAAACTCCCATACACTCTTGCATTCACATACATACACTACGGCCAATTTAGCTAACCTAATTCACCTATAGCGCATGACTTCTGAATGTGGGGAAACTGGAGTGTTGGGGAATTCATTGTGTATGAATTTCTGATGAATGTATTACTCTCATTTATATGCCTATTTGAGGGATTTCCGTATTGTTTTTATTATTATTTATTAAAGCAGCGCAAATGTTTGTGCATGCTATGATATTTTCACGTATGTCTTACTGTGCAATAATCTGGGGTCAAGCAACCCAGTCAGTTGTTAAGCCTGTAATGTCTCTTTACAAACAAACTTTAAAAGTAATGGATCAGAAACCAATAAGATGGCACTATTGTCAAATTCTTAAAAAATATCATTTGTTAAGTTTTGATAGTATTTTAAAGTTTTCGTTTTTAAAAAACATGTTTAAGTGTAGACATGGTCTTGCTCCTAAAGTAGTTTGTGAGTTAATAAATAAACTCAGTAGTGATAGGGCGAAGACTAGAGGGGCAGTAAGTGGGAATTGTAGAATCCGCAGATGCAGAACCGCTGTGGGTCAGTCATCCTTTTCAGTTAAAGGTTCACATCTATGGAATGCCATGCCTGTTCATTAAAAGTTACAACCAGAACTTCCAGTTTTTTCTGTAAAGCTAAAAGAATGGTTGAAATCTTTACAGCAATGTGAACATTAAGCATTATTCTTTCAGGTTGGTCCTATTTACATTTCTCTTTATCCATATGGACTTGCATCTTATGTTTATGGCTCTGTAAATATTGTACATGTTTGCTGTATTGTGTTTTGTTCTAGCCGGTTTTCTTTATTATTATTTTTTATTTTTTATTTTATTTATTTATTTTTTTTTAATGTAAAGCCTAACCAGGGACGAGGGCTGCAAATTAGCTTTATGCTATATGCCCTATGTACACAACATCGGTTATCTTTGTATAACAATGTCAAGTGTATTGTCCCTGTAAAATAAACAAGCAAATAAAAAAAATATTATAATCTATTGTATTGTTAACAATACCGGTGGCATTATTATCAGGTATGTGTGTTTTGGTATATAAAAAAGGCATTTTGTGTAAATGTAGTCAGAGATGAGAAGATAAATTAGAAGAGCAGCATTAATGTCACAATGAGGGTAGATTTATGAATGCAACCATAAGGACACCTGTGTTCTGTTCTGTAACTCATGATAAGGCAGACCTGCACATGCACGCACACGCATTTGTAATGACTTCTAAAAAAATATGAGTACCCATGAACTTCAGCTGAACTTACAGTTGACAGCTCAGTGTACAGTGAACAAGATATATTGCTGAGCATTGTTTTTTGGCTAAGTCATCGCTTTTGAAACAGGAAGGAAAGACCTTAACTGGACATGGGTAAGACCCCTGAAAGACCCTGAGACTTTATTGGTGGCAGGCACCTGAGAGATTTAAGATCCCATAAGCGGAGAAGCTGATGGAAGTTCGGCAGACACTCGAACGACCTGTCTCTGTTGCTGATGCTATAACAATAAACTGCTTTGCCTCAAGACTTCGGACATCTCAGACTTTGTCATTTTTGGAAAAGTTTGACTTAGAGAATATTTTGCAGACCAGAATCTTTTTTCCACAACAGGAGCACCTGAAGGAAACCTACACAAACATGGGGAGAACACGGAAATACCAACTGGCTCAGCCAGGGCTCGAAACAGGAACCTGCTGTGAGATGACAACGTTACCCACTCCCGCACCGTGTCACCCCTTTACATGGAGTTATTTGCAGTATAGTGTGTGTGTGAACTTGCAAACTTTGGGCTCTATTTTGACGGTCCATGCGCAAAGTGCAAAGTGCAAACACATTCAGGGCATGTCAGAATCCACTTTTGCTAATATAAGGATGGAAAAATACGCTTTGCGCCATGGCGCATGGTCTAAAAGAATTGAGTTTATTTCTTAATGAGATATAAGAGTATTTTGAGAATAAACCAATCAGAGTCTCATCTCCCATTCACTTTAAGAGTCAGTTGCGTCGCGCCATGGTGCATTTGCTATTTACATGACGTAAAGTAAGTGAAAGTAGAAAAACTGAACATTTCACTAGCAAGAAAACAGTTGAATAGAGCATCTACAGCGCGAGAATGAGAGATAAATTATTAACTTTCACTTTCACTCTCGTGGATAGGGAAACCTTGTACGCACAGACATCAATTAGCCTATAAATGATTAATTTAGTTTGTTAAGCGCAAATATTTGTTTCAAAACTATTTCTAAAATTAGTTCTAATTTCCAGCAAATGAATAAATGAACAATAATAATGAAGAGTGTTCAAAAAACTGAGTTATAGCCAAATACACATGCTGTGCTCCATATGGTCTGAAACCTGACAGGTGGACAAATCTAAGCTTGTTTTTAATAAAAAAAATATATAAATATGGATATAATAAATAATACTGCTAATAATAATAACATTATACAAAAGCTAATTGTTATGAATGAACTGAAAAAGCCTCCCGAGAGAAGTCATGAAGGCAGTGGTTTTTATATTTATGTAGGCTAGAAAATATATGTTTTGTAATATTTTAATACTTTATATTTATATCCTATATATATATATCCTTAATATTTTAATTATTTTTCATATGTGAAGATATTTGCGTATTGCTCTATATCTTGCGTGTACTAAGCAGTGTGTAAGCGAGGCGCACAACTAACCCGCTCTGCCAATTAATGTCTTAACGCTGCATACAGCTACAACTGAGTCGACACCTGTCATCAGAATCACCTTGATCTAGAAACATTATGGTCTCTGACCGAGATCAGATGGTCAGACCACTATATTGTAGTACAGAACAGGAAGCGGATACCTTGAGGCTACCAGCCTTGTGACAAGTTCATCATCAGTTAAGTGTCATTCATTAGACCCCCTATCTTCATAAAGTTAATTTAAGACAAATGGGTAACTGATCATGAAAATTCTTTTCTTAACAAAGAGCTTGTGTTTGACCAGAGGAAATGGGGTTTTTAACCCCCACACAAGACAGAGGACTGACAGACTTTGGTCCTAAACAGAGAACTAAAATCCTCTCTAAAATGTATAAACTGTCACAAAACATTAAGGCCCCATCCCAATTCTATTTTTTACCCCTACCAATTCCCCTTGGCCCTTGAAACAGAGCCTGAAGGGTCATTAAACTTTGTGTGTTTGTGTGTCATTGATGCTTTTCCAGCGAGTATTCAGTTACATGAGCAGATTACTGACTTATTTTGACCTTTGACCGAGGTGTGCTCACTAGACATGGGACGATAACCGGTTTCAAGGTTCACTGTGGTTTGAAAAAGTCACAGTTTTAAAACTGCTAGTTATTTGTTAAACCGTTCCTGTGGTATATGTTAGTTTTTTTTTAAACATGTTGTCAAAAACAATTTTATTTATTTTTTAGGGCAACAGTATCTACAGCAGCAAAAGACCATCCACATCAAAAGCTACAGGTCAGCCCACGATTCAACAAACGTTTGACAAAAGAAAAAAAAGCTTTTACAGGGCTCAACAATAAGGACTGCCAGGTGGCCCAGGGCCAGTGTGAGAGATGCTTGGGACAGTAGACAGGATCATTACTGGCCCGATTGGGACAGTACTGCCTTGTCACTAACATTTAATTTATCTGCAACTATTTGTCAATTGCGTGCATTTTAAGTTTGTGCTTTTAAATCTTTAAACACTACCTTGTCTTTGATGTCGTAAACACCATATTGCTTTAAGGTTCCTCTTATCTGATTTGGTGTTTTGAGCATGCAATTTTTTTCCATAACCTGGTAACAACCAGTACAGAGAAGAAACAGCAGCATGGCGGCAACATCAAAATATAAGGCTAAAAGAAAATGTCTGTTTCTAATGTCTTGGAAGCAGACATTTACATGTGAACAACGTGACAAAAAAATTGAAGTGATGTTTTGCACAGTTTGCCGTCAGTTTGACAAGTCAGCCCACCTTTTGTTAAATAATTTCGAACTGTAATATAATACCTCCACATTTTCCATACTGCTCTTTTTGTTTGCATAACACTTTAATAAAATTTTTTTTAAGCATTAAAATTGTAGATTCACAAACTTTATTTTTGACACATTATTTAAAATATGCGGCTAAAATATAGCTATTAACTTCCCTTTTTTTTGGTGGGGCCAATGAAAATTTTGGCAGTGCAAGTAAAAATCTGAACCACTGGCCCGATCAGACCAGTACAAAAAATCCTTAGCGTTGAACCCTGTTTTAAATCAACAACCAAGCATGTTATGGACCTGAACAGTATAAAGAAAGGTATCCAAAGATGCCTTCCACAGTGTTAAGAAATCAGTGATTTTTAAACTAATAGAGACAGCAGAAGTGAATGATTTATTTTCACTGTTTATCCTGTGCTGTATATTCATTTCCTTTGGCTTAGTCCCTTTATTTATCAGGGGTCCTCACAGCGGAATGAACCTCCAACTCATCCAGCATAGGTTTACGCAGCGGACGCCTTTCCACCCAGCACTGAGAAACAGCCATACACTCTCTCATTCACACACATACACTATGGCCAATTTTAGCTTATTTAATTCACCTACAGTTCATGTCTTTGTACTGTACCCGGAGGAAACCCATGCAAAAATGAAGAGAACATGCAAACTCCACACAGAAATGCCAACTGCCCCAGCCGGGGCTTGAACCAGCAACCTTCTTGCTGTGAGGCGACAGTGCTAACCCCTGAGCAACCATGCCGCCCCTTGTTGTATAATATCAAGAAAATGTAATTCGCTTGCCTCTTTATTTATATTAGTTGATTTTATACATGACCTATGGTCATGGGCTTTGGATCATGACCGAAAGGACAAGATCTCAGATACAAGCGGCCGAAATGAGTTACCTTCGAAGGGTGGCAGGGCGCACTCTTATGGATAGGGTGAGGAACTCTGACACCCGGGAGGAGCTCGGAGTAGAGTCGCTGCTCCTCCACATTGAGAGAAGTCAGCTGAGGTGGCTCAAGCATCTGTTTCGGATGCTTCCTGGATGCCTACCTAGGGAGGTGTTCAAGGCATGTCCCCGGGAGGCGGCCTCGGGGAAGACCCAGGACACGCTGGAGGGACTATGTCTTTAGGCTGGCCTGGAAACGCCTTGGGATTCCCCCAGAGGAGCTGGAGTAAGTGTCTGGGGATAGAGAAGTCTGGGGTTCTCTCCTAAGACTGCTGCCCCCGCGACCCGGCCCCGGAAAAGCGGCAGAAGATGAATGAATGAATGGATTTTACACATATTTGGAAAGTGTAATTATTTGAATATGTTGCCTTTGTTTGTAGGAAATGTGCTGTGATGTATGTATAACTTTAAGCAGACTCAACTTACTTTAACCTGAGTGTAAGGTGAAGGAGGGGTATCCAGATGATGATTGTTAATGAAGATAAGATTATTAATAAAGTTGAATGCGTTTAAGGTTTAGATTATATGATGGCCATGGTGCCATCCCTCTTTACAGTAAAACTGGAATGATATGCGTGCCATTGCTTTTTCTGTATGCCAAGTTTTTGATTTCCTCAGGATCTTTAGGCCCATTTAATAGGTCACTAAAACCTCTCATGTAAAACTGGATGTTTGAAGCTACTTGAAGAGCTGCCACTGGATTTTACTGTGTGTTAAAGAATTTGTTATTTTAAGATTCTATTGCATGAAAGAGACATTTTCTATGCTTAGTTGACAGTGGGAAGATGTTTATTGTACCATTCTGATAAGATGTCTGCTAGAGAGCAAGAAATCCTTGAAGTTGATAAGTATTCTTTGTGTATGTGTGTGTGTGTTCTTCATCAGATGAAACTAGAAGGCTGGAGCTGAATTTCAAATTGCAAACAACAATTGCGTCGCGCCTTGCACCACATTGCACCGTGTGTATGATAGGGCCCAAGGTCTCAAGCTGGAAATGGAAATTATGGAATTTTTTTCATTGGTAGATCTTGCCTTACAGCAAGGCCAAGGTTAGGGATCTTGAATGGTTGGGGACCATTGCTCTAGAACACGGGTCACCAATCTTGCTCCTGGAGGGCTGGTGTCCCTGCAGGGTTTAGCTCTAACTTGCCTCAACACACCTGCCTGGGTGTTTCAAGTTTACCTAATAAGACCTTGATTAGTTTGTTCAGGTGTGTTTGATTAGGGTTGGAGCTAAAATCTGCAGGACACCGGCCCTCCAGGAACAAGTTTGGTGATCCCTGCTTTAGAAGGTTGCAAAGTAGGAATCACTGGTCTCTTTATCAACTATGGTTTAATTTTGAAGCTGCTAGATGACAAAGACAGTGCTGTTTTAAAAACGCCCAAATAGTTCAGTTATTTAGTAAAAGAAATGTAACAAATCTTTAAGCTTTACTTTTCTGTTTTATTGATTGTATTTAATAAGCAATAAAAATCACTGTGGGCCAGTTTGCGATGGCTATAATCTACTACCAGAGCATAGTATGGCCCCAGATTGTTTTATTTTTTTGCTTAGTGCCCTTAAATCTACAGGGCCTGCCCTGATAGATATTTTTCAAAACACTATTTTTAAGCTTAAAGTGTAATTTAAAGACTTAACAAGGTTAATTAGGCAAGTTAGTGTAATTAGGCAAATCATTGTATAATGATGATTTGTTCTGTACACAATCGAAATTAAATATTGCTTAAGGGGGCTAAAAATGTTGAGCTTAAAGGGTCACGAAACACCAAAACACATTTTTTGAGCTGTTGACAGTCGTATATGTGTCTTACACTGCTAAAAACACTATTAGGACACCTATATTTCACTAAAAAGTGTAAATTGGTTGTTTTTGCGTTATTTCAAGCAAATTCGTACTTCCTGTTTGAAACGAATTTTTGAAGCTGCGTCACGGTCATGACATAATAGCGTTGTATTCCAGCGTGCAGACTGGGCGTCTGTGCCAGAGTGAGTCTTATTACGTCTTACAGTGTGTTGCATTAATGCATGAGTAAGGCTTGGTTCAAACCAATCAGCGCGCTCTATTGTGCAACTTCATTAATATTCATTACTGTCACAGCGTTTACGCCACAGAAACGCCATGTTGTGTTGGCAAAACAAGCGTGAAGTGTTGCTTTTATAGTTTGCTGCCATTAAGTTTCGTTTTCATTTTCTCTCTGTGAGAGCTCAGCTGGAGTCACTTGTGGATTAACAGTGTACGCGACGCTCGACAACAATAACTTACGTGTCTAAGGAGGATTATTGTTTACCTGAGAGCTGTTCTCATCTGCAAACGCTGAAATCCGGATTCGCTTGTAACGTTAGTCTCCTCTTCATAAAGACGCGGCTCTAGTTGCTGGTGATTGTCCTGTCTCTACAGATTTGGTAAGTAAGCGTCCAGTGCTCTTTGTTTATTCAGTTTGTTCGTATCGAATTAAGTTAACTATTGCACTGAGTGCAAACATAGCACCGCATTTTGTGACCGGAATAACACACGCGGCTTTCTGACGCTACCTGCCGTGTGCATCTAAGTTTCCGGAAAATTCTGAGTTTTTTTTCTCTCATTCGCTGTGCGGTATCAAACATTGCATGAAAAATACACGCTTAGAGCAGATCCTCGAATCAAATATCGCGTTTGTCGCGAGGGGCATGAATGAATTCCCTGAATGAAAGAGCCAAACTGCAGTTAAAGTCCAACATTTAATAATTTGGCAAATAATTCGACTACAGATGTCCATGTAGGTTAAACACCATCACTTTCTCATGTGTGTGTATTTTGACTGAAACTCGCGCGTGCCCAAATAGACACTCCCACACCCTCCCACTTTAGTTCCTCCGACACTCCCCCCTAAACAGAGCTGGACACGCCCACTTTTCTGACTTTTTCCAAAGTAGAGGTGTGAAAACACCCTGCTGAAACGAGGGGGTTTCATGGCCCTTTAAAATGATTTTAAAAAAATTTAAAACTGCTTTTATTCTAGCTGAAATAATACAAATAAGACTTTCTACAGAGGAAATAATATTATAGGAAATACTGTGAAAAATTCCTTGCTCAGTCAAACATCTTTAGGAAATAAAAAAATGGGAAGGCTAATAATGGTGACTTCAACTGTATCTGACCCTTCAAGTTGTCATAGGTGGTTTAGTACTCCTTTTCACTCTTTCGATCACAGAACTTTTTGCGGAATGTTGTGATGATGCAACTAAAAATGTTACTTACCTCTCTGAACTTCTGCAGGTAGAGCTTCAGCGGCTCCACATACATGTCAAAACCCAGCGTGGACATTGCAAACAGGATGTCTTCGCCATTTATTGTCTTGCGTTTCTCCTGATGGCACCTCTCGCTGGCTTCTGAAGTGATGAAGCTGATGAATTCGCTCACACACTCCTGCACGCACTCCTTTGCATCCTTTGCTATCTAGTAGGAAGGAGAGAAATTTCATTCTTTTGAATAATATGAATGTGCAATAGTATCTGGATGCAGCCTTTATGATGCAAGCTGAGACTGCATCACTCAGCGATGCAATGTCAGACACAATGCACTCAAATGGAGCTAGTGACGTCACTGTGATGGGTAGGGTTAGGGGTGGGGTTATGTGAGCCCATTAAAAAGTATTGGATGCAGCCCAGATTGCACTGCACCAGGTCTGCAGACCTTTCTCTGAATGTGCCAAATTTGACCTCATGTCAACTTTAAAGGGATAGTTCATGCAAAAATGAAGTCATCATTCATTCATTTGTTTTAAATGTGTGCAATTTTCGTCCTTCACTGCAAAAAATTGCAGGGTTTCACAAAATTCCTTCATGCCATCTCAAGCTATCTTAAATTTAAGTGAATTAAAACAAGTAGGTTGTCCCCCCCCCCAAAAAATCTTAAGAATTGTGTTGTTTAAGCTTATTTTTAAAGAAGCATTTTGAACAAGCAGCAAATTATTTTTTTTTGAGTGCTCAGGTTAATCAAAAAGAAAATATTTTAAAGTGTGTTGGCAACTGAGCAGTTGATATTACTATAGTCCCATAGTATTTTGCTCCTACCATGGAAGACAAATGTTATCTATTTGGCTACCGACATTCTTTAAAATATCTTTTTGATCGTAAAACTAAAGAAAGAATCTTATTTAGGTTTGTAACAAGTGGAGCTTGAGTTAAGTTTCATTTTGCAGTAAACTGTTTATCTGATGTATTACTTTCATTTAGCAATAAAACAGAAAAGAATAAACACATTTGAACAAATGTGTACTGAATGGTGGGCAAAAAGGGTATCTTTTTAATACATGGAAAAAAGTGCAAGCTAGTTTTCCTTCTCTACATTTACATTTACATTTAGTCATTTAGCAGACGCTTTTATCCAAAGCAACTTACAAATGAGAACAATAAAAACAATTTACACAACTATAAGAGCAACAATGAATAAGTGCTGTAGGCAAGTTTCAGGTATGTAAAGTGTAAGACATTAGGAATTTTTTTTTGTAGTACTCTAATCCAATTTTCATTGAAAATGACATACTTTTCCAGTTTGTGGGATTGCATTCTTCATTATTCTGGCAACGTTGGCGATGGGGAGATAGATGTCTTGCTCCCGTAGGTTATCCTTGCTTCCATTACCATCTTCATGATCATTGAGCCCATCATCACCTTCGTCTTCACATAAAGCATACGAACAAAACATTACAATACAAAATAATTAATATCTAAAGCAATAAACAGATTATTTAAACAAAATTAATTAAAACAGTTCAAATTTGACAAATACATCTAACTAAAAATCTAACAAATACATATTTTATATTACACTGAATATACTTATTTAATATACAGTTGAATTCAGAATTATTAGCCCCCCTGTTAATTTTTTTTCCCCAATTTCTGTTTTTTCAACACATTTCTAAACATAATAGTTTTAATAACTCATTTCTAATAACTGATTTATTTTATCTTTGGCATGATGACAGTCAATAATATTTGACTAGATATTTTGGAAGACAGCTATACAGCTTAAAGTCACATTTAAAGGCTTAACTAGGTTAATTAGGTTAACTAGGCAGGTTAGGGTAATTAGGCAAGTTATTGTATAACGATGGCTTGTTTAGTAGACTATTGAAAAAGTATATAGCTTAAAGGGGATAATAATTTTGTCCTTAAAATGGTGCGTAAAAAAATTAAAGCTGCTTTTATTCTAGCCGAAATAAAACAAATAAGACTTTCTCCAGAAGAAAAAATATTATCAGACATACTGTGAAAATTACCTTGCTCTGTTAAACTTCATTTGGGAAATATTTTTTAAAAAAAGGGAAAAAATTCAAAGGGGGTATAATAATTCTGACTTCAACAGTATATATTTTATTAATTAATTATTTATTTAAAAAACAAAATTATTGCCAGATAAATCATTTGGAATAATTTAAATATCCTTTCACCTACCATCCTGAGCATGTAGAACAAAATGGCTACTCGCCATATATTCTCCTGTCATGCCAAGTTGGGAGGCATCTGTGGTTGAACTCTCTCCGTCCATCTGAAACAATAACATAACAGCATTACAGCTAAATAATTTTCACGGGGTCTTAAATCCAAGAAAGCTGCCTACTGAGACAGCATTTTTTAATGATCGCAGAGCATTTGTATCTATAAACCTATGGAAGTTTTGAGACAGTTATAATGCATGAAAAAAAATTAAAGACATTAATATGAGTACCTGTTTTATTCTTCAATTAACACACATACAGTGCTCAGCATATATAAGTACACTGCTCACAAATCTATATTTTAATGTTATATTTTCATAGGAAGCTATACAATATTATATTTGTGTATGTACTTTAGTCAGTACCGAAGCCAAATCTGGAGCTTATCTAACAAAATAACTTAAGATAACGGTCCAAAAACTAGCATACCCAAATTTATGTTATAGAAAAATATTAAATACAAATTTAAAAAAAGAGGAAAAATCAAGAGAAGCAAAAACATTGAAAAATTTAGTTGAAATTTTGTAGGTTGTAATAATTTCTTGAATATTTTGTTTGGTGACTAAAATAATATTTTAATAAATATATCTGCTTAATAAATCTGTTTTGTTTAAATGCACCAAAAGTATATATAGCCTATATTTACTGAGAAATGGATACATATATTCATTTTCCAAATGGGGTGTACTCTATATACTAAATTGTATATAGATATGACCATGTTTTGTAGGGGATATTTTAATAATTTTAGCAATTCTTCTGTCTTGTGAACTATATAAAAATCTTATGCATGACATTTCTTACTTAAGACAGTGCTAAACAGTAATATGCATTTTGTAGGATCTCTTCCATTTTCTCAAAATAATTCACATTTTCACAAATTATGCAAAACTTAAGACAAAGGTCCTAAATTGATGTCCAAATTTATTTGTTAGGGGAAAAAATCATATATAAAAAAATATATACAGAATTTAGTAGTTTTTGTTGTTGTTGCAATATCTCATTTGAATTTAAATGTATTATCTGTTTAATAAATATGTGTTGTTCAAAAAAACTAAAATGTTACCTATATTAACTAAGAAATTAATAAAAATATACATTTTCAAAATGGGGCGTACTCATTTAGTATGCTGAGCACTGTAACGTTAACTGTTAAATGTCAAAATTAAGTGTTGACTAAATTCATCATTTAATAATAACTTAGGCAAACTAAAATATACCAGGGCATATTATTTCATATTCTGACAGTGCAATAGTATCTGAATGACAGTGACACTAAGTTAGATCGCATTGCTGTATTTTATTGGCTAATGTAAACATCTCACCGGCGCTAGCAATGGTTATTAATCATATACGTGTTTATTTATCAGAATACACATTTTCCTCAGATAAACTTCTGCAAACAGCTATTATAACTGACGGATGTGTTAACAGCAGAAGAGGGCAGCTGTTTGGACAAAGTCAAAGCAAACGTAAATCCGTCGTAGTAAACAAAGGGGCCGAGCACCATGACGAGCTTTTTACACTTATTCCCACAACGACAAGCTGTTTTTCATACCGCGCGCTTGATTCCTCATTCTCTCCGCCAACTAATAATAAAACCCTCGCGCGCGGAGATTTCCATTCGATGTAACGAAATATGGGTTAGCAATCATTGGCCGGAGCCGCACACTAACCTGCGATGAAGCCCTGGTTGGTTCTCGCCTCAGCTCGGCCGTTTGGTTGGACAGAAAATGGCTGCGGGAGAGCCAGTCCCTGCGCAGGGTTGAGCAGGGCTCGAGGAGGAGCCTCAGCCGGACACCAGATGGCGCTATAGACCTGTTCAAACACCATGCTTTCAAATGGCGCTCCTTGTTAGTAGTGTGCTAAGCATAAATACACCCCTCACAAATCTCGCTTTTAAAGATGGATGCTTTATATTAATATATGTGCAGGGCTGGACTGGGACAAAAAAAAAATCGGCCCTGGCATTTTGGAACAGAGCGGCCAACTACACTCCCTTGAATATGTTTACCAACCCACTCTATAAAAGCACAAAAGCCATATATTGGAAATAATGAGATTTGACAAATTAAAAACTTTAAAAATGTAATTTATTATTATAATGAAATTATAGTTCACACTGGAATTCCATCTTGTGTGTGCCTGTGGGTTTTGAGGGAGCCTATATTGAATAATGAACATAACAAAAACTGCTGACGCACACATGTTGATTACCAAAATAAAGATAAATAATAATGTTTCAGAGACCCTTAACAAATGTTTAACACAACAATGAAACATTAAACATAGTTTAAAGATTGTACATAGTCAATCCAATGAAACAATTAAAAATGCAACACATATTTGTTTGAGCAAGAACTACAAAACTAAATGTAAAAATTACTTTTGCTTAGTTTGCACACTAGTTTGGTCATGTATAAATATCCTTATAACCATATTGTATAAATATTATTGTATCTATATGTGCTTATACATTGGGTTCGTCGGCATTAAAACCAAAACTGGAACTATTTAAACAAAAAAATTGTTGCAATAACTCATTTGAAATTAAATATATTATCATTATTAAACATTATCGGTGATCAAACTTTTATTTTATGATTATCTGTATAATAAAACGGGTTTAAAAGTATGAAACGTATGCCGATCGAAACGTATGACGAAGTTAAATAGTAAAAATATAATAAAAAAACGGGCACAATATTTTTTTTATTTATTTAGGTATATAGGCCGTTTAATTTTATACACCTAATAATTATTAGGATATTTTATGTATTTAATACTATTAAACAAAACTGCACTGTACAAACATACAGCCAGCGCTGCTCTACCGCTGATATCAATTGTGTACATTTAAATGACCCTCGTCATTCTGTCACCATGGCAACTTGAGTTGTTTTAAAAATCCACACAACTATTATCAATCATTGCGTTACAAAACTCTAAACAGTTCTCCTGTTGGCCAAGTTTCATCAGTTCGTCTACTTTGGCAATCTGTTTTAAAGTTGTTCATGATGAAGCTGCAGAGCTCAAGAAGGACCAGGACTCTCCCTGCACATCTTAAGGACTTCTTGCTGGACCGTGTCTCTTCCAGTGAGGCGGCCAGGCCGGACACAAACAGCTGCATCATGGCAGACACACCTCTGGAGGAGCGCCACCTGAGGAACGCGGCTGTGCTTCCTGCCCTCCTTCCCGCAGCCTCAGCCTCCTCAGTGGGTGAGTGTCCACAAGAGGAGCCGCTCTCCATCCACGGCCGGAGTGTGCAGGAATACCAGCACATCTACAACAGTGTGATGATGGACTCCGCTATGAAGGCGCGCCGTGGCCGCTACAAACTTCAGAGGGGGCTGAAGATAAAGCAGCGGCTGTGGGAGAAGCTGGACCGGCCTGCACTGCTGGAGACCGAGCTGCCTGATGGACGAGTGGTCATCACGGAGAGCAGGTCCAGCTCCAGCGTCGCTCCTCGTATCAAGAACATCAGCAAAGAGCCGCTGCCCAGGGAGCCCCGAAGAAAGAAGGCCAGGCACTGAGCCATCCTATGGTGCCTGATGGAAGATCATGGGCACGTATGTACATACTGTATATATTGTACATATAGAATAAGTTTGCATTACATTCACACATCACAAGTTTTCATCACATATCTGCATGTTTTGGTGATTGTCAGTGCTGTTGCTCTCGGGTCGTTGGGCTCTTTTGGATGGTTTGTTGTTGGTTGACATGCATTAAGCAAGGTTTTCTAGGTGGTTTCTTGCGTGTTGCTGGTCTCCTCTGAGTGGTTTTTGGCACATTAGTGGTTGTTAGGGTTGTTAGTGTTGGCTGTTTGTGTTAGGGTAGGTTAGGGTCCCTCACACGGTTTGCAGCTTGACGTGCTGTGAGGGCTTGTGTGCATCAGTGATGCTGAGAGCTACGCCACTGGTACTTCACAGCTACCGGTAGGGTCACCCATAGTGGACAGGTCTCAGCTGAGATGCCCGACCAAGACAAACCACCTGATTCTGGACAGCATGAGATTGGCCTAATGCTCCAGACAGAAGACGTCACTGAATGACCAGAAGAATTTAAATGACTGCTTATGTGGAGTTTCAGATGGACCAGGGCAAACTACTATTAGATCTTCTCTGCAATATATATATATATATACCACACACACACACACACACACACACACACACACACACACACACACACACACACACACACACACACAAAACAATAAGTTTAGAATTACATATATACTATAATATAATATTACATTAATTAAAAAAAATATATATATATATATATATATATATATATATATATAATTAAAAATAAGATTTCAGTTTATTATTGTGTTAAATGTGAAAATAAGTTAGCAAGTAAACATTTACAAAAATAATCTATAATACAAAGAAATTCAGATTTAAATGGCACAGAAAATTATGACAAAATTATTTTGTGAGTGTGACATCCTTTTATTTCAAAGAATCAAGTTTATTGTACTTTATTGCATTTTACTAATGCAAGTATGATTTTCCAAAATGAAAATTATCTTTAAAGTAAGAATCTAAAACTTCCAGTAGGCAGTAGTGTAAAGTAACTAATTACAAATACTCAAATTACTGTAACTGAGTAGTTTTTATCAGGAATTGTAATTTACCAAATAGTTTTTAAAATGTGTACTTTTACTTTCCCTTGAGTACATTTTTAGTGCTGTATCTGTAATTTTACTACAAACTACTATCTGGACTGTTTAAAACATGAATTAATTCAGAAAGACACACAAAAGATCTTGGTTGTGGCTTTTAGCGTAATGTTTAATTCTTACTACTTTTTTCATTGTTAAATTAAAAAAAGTTGTAAATTTGACTTAATTTATGACGTATGATGTATTCTCAAATCTCTTAGTGGCCATGAGCAAAAATCTGACTTCAGAGTTTTAATTTAAGAATTATTATTGACCTAGATATTACTATTACTTTATTGCTACTACTAGTCAAGGGCGAGGCCAGAAATTTTAAAATAAGGGGACCTTGGTGAACTAAGGTTGGACCTCATTGCCTACTCTTAAACTTAGTGTATAATAACTAGTTTCTTATATCTATGATCTCTGATAATTTAGTAATTGATTTAATGAGTGACATTTTAGAGTATCCAATCCCTATTTTTTTTTATGAATGAGCAATTTCATGCAAATGTCAACCTTGCCATGAAAAATAATTAAGTTTTCACCAAAATAGAGAAACTGTTTCTAAATTTTTTGTGTTAGCAAGTATTTTACAGTACTTTAAAAATATTAAAAGATTTATCTGTCAGTGTTTCAAACTATTATATTTAATTTGCCAAAATCACAAGTGGCAATTACACAGCTGTCACATCCATAACGGAAAAGTGTAACATCCATAACAACACTTTTTCCTCATAAATGCAAAAATGTCAAATAAAATAAAAATCAATAATTTTTAATCCTATAGTAAGCCGACTCATATCTGTTTAATTAGCATTGTTTCTTTTGGGTTGTGCAGTTTAACTGACAGAATTTCTACAAAGTCTGTTGTGGACTGTAATTCGCAAACTTTTTTGTCACATCCGTAACGCATGTCTATTTTTCTATTTAAAAAAAAATGTTTACAAATTTATATTTTTCTGATCCCATAACTCTGTGGTTAGTTGTTTTGGAAAATATAAACAGATTTTTCAATATAATGTTAACGTATACTTTCTATATGAATATATGTTTTGAGTTTTTACTGCAAATGTCACATCCATAACACTGGAATTGCCCACATAAATAAATTGCAAAAATGTGCAGAGAATTCAGTTCAATTCAATTCACCTTTATTTGGATAGCGCTTTTACAATGTAGATTGTGTCAAAGCAGCTTTATATAAAAGATCATAATAAATTGAAACAGTGTGGTTCAGTTTTCAGAGTTTAAGTTCAGTTCAGTTTAGCTCAGTACAGTGTGGTTTAATAATCACTACTGAGAGTCCAAACACTGAAGAGCAAATCCATCGATGCGCAGCTCTACAGACCCCGAACTATGCAAGCTAGTGGCGACAGCGGCGAGAAAAAAAACTTCACCAATTGGCGAAAGTGAAGAATTAAAAAACCTTGTGAGAAACCAGGCTCAGTTGGGCACGACCATTTCTCCACTGGCCAAACATCTTGTGCAGAGCTGCAGTCTAGGCACCGGAGGCTGGAAGCTGGACCTCAGCGAAGATTCGTCTGTCCCTGGAGTGTCACAGGAATCAGTCTAATGCTCGCACTCCTCCATGACCATCCCAATAGCTGGATACGGCCTGGACCAGGATATGGAAACCTTGGGATAATCTCGTCGCTGGTCTTGGATCGAATCAGTGGCGCTGCATAGTCTGAGGGCCTAGTATCCCTTGGTGGAAATAGAGAATAAAGAAAATAATTAGCGTAGCTGCTGTTCTTAGTGTATAAACGAGCTGCAGAAACCTGTGTGGAGCACATATCATACCGCTAAGTAATGCCCTGAGTGTATGCTTTACTAAAAAGATAGGTCTTTAATCTAGTTTTGAATTGGGAGAGTATGTCTGAGCCTCGGACATTATCATGAAGGCTATTCCAGAGTTTGGGAGCCATAAATGAGAAGACTCGACTTCCTTTACTGGACTTTGCTATTCTAGGTACTACTAGAAGCCCTGAGTATTGAGATCTTAAAGAGCGAGTTGGATTGTAGCGAGACAGAAGCTTGGTTAGACAAACAGGAGCTAGATTATTTAAAGCATTATAGGTAAGAAGCAATATTTTAAATTTAATACGAAACTTAACAGGCAGCCAGTGTAAGGAGGATAAAATTGGGGTGATATGATCATATTTTCTTGACCTGGTAAGAACTCTGGCAGCTCCATTTTGAATTAGCTGACGTTTATTAATAGAGAATGCTGGGCAGCCAGCAAAAATAGCATTACAGTAATCCAGCCTAGAAATCATAAAAGCATGGACTAGCTTTTCTGCATCTGAGATGAATAACATACCTCGTAACTTAGCGATATTTCTCAGATGAAAGAAGGCAGTTTTTGTGACATGAGATATATGATTTTCAAAAGTTAAATTGCTGTCTAATATGACATCCAGATCTTTTATAGTTGAGCTAACGCTAACTTTGTATCCCTCTAACTGTAGGTCGAGTTGTGAGATCTGCTGTGTACAGGATTTTGGCCCAATAAGTAATAATTCTGTTAAGTAATAGAGAATCCAAAATGTCATGAGGCCAATAGAAAACTGACTGCCATTCAGCTAGAATTAAAATAATTTTTTAAAAACTGATTGCGATACTTAAATGATTTATACTTTATTAAGCTAGACAAAACACACAATGAAAATTAAGCACAGCAATAAGGTTGCCGTTTCGAGCCCTTGCTGGGTCAGTTTGCATTTCTGTGTGAAGTTTGCATGTTCTTCCCGGGTTTCCTCCGAGTGCTCCGGTTTCCCCCACAGTCCAAAGACATGCGGTAAAGGTGAATTGAATAAGTGAAATTGGCCGTAGTGTATGTGTGTAAAAGAGTGCGTACGAGTGTATTCCAGAGTTAGGTTGCGGCATAAAGGGTATCCGCTTTGTAAAACATATGCTGAATAAGTTGGCGGTTCATTCCGCTGTGGCAACCTGATTAATGAAGAAACTAAGCCAAAAAGAAAATGAATGAATGAATGAATGTTCTTGACCAGCAAATAAGAATAGTCAGCTGGACAGCACTTCTAGTTTCATTTTCAGAGCTGCTGTCATCTGTGCAAAGTGCGGAGCAACAATCGGACAGTTCCATTTTTGTCTAAAGGAAAGGGTCTTTAAATTTAATTGACAAACTCTGATTGAAAGTATTCCACCTTACATTCGTTACATGCTTTCATTGCAGAATTTTTAAGCTTTAAAATATTTTGTCTGGGTGGGCCAGCCTTCAATCTGAGTGGGTCAGAGCCACACTGGCCTCTGTTCTATTAGTTATTAATTCAATTCAATTCACCTTTATTTGTATAGCGCTTTTACAACGTAGATTGTGTCAAAGCAGCTTCACATAAAAGATCATAGTAAATTGGAAAAGTGTAGTTCAGTATTTAGTGTTTAAGTACAGTTCAGCGTGGTTTAATAATCGCTACTGAGGGCCTAAACAAACAGTTATTACTACCCAGCCGGCATTTCAACGGTGATTCAATGTTGAATCAACGTCAGGTCTATGGTTGGATCAACGTTGAATTACCTTTCGATTTTGCAAATTGGATCAACGTTTATATAGTGACGTTGTTTCACCGTCGGACCACCACCGGTGATTCACCGTTGAAATCACAACGTTGTTTCACTCTTACCTTCTTCATGGGTGAATTGTGGTCGTTTTGTAGACGTTGAATGAAGGTTGAATTACCTTTCGATTTTGCAAATTGGATCAACGTTGATACCGTGACGTTGTTTCACCGTCATACATTTCAACGTAAGTTAAATAGAAATTACATACAACGCAAAGTCCATAAATATAGCAAACAAATTTTTACTAATAAAAAATACTCGACACAAATACACAACTTTGTGTATCAATTTATTTAATACACACCTCATTATTTCAATTATTCTAAATATACAGCAACATTTACAGCATACATATTTCATTAAAACCATGCAGGTTACTATACATGCTGTACACTCAAATACAGAAAAAAGGCATACAATTAAAGAGTCACTTTTTAATTAGGTTTCATGAATTAAAGTTAATGTTTACTAACATGAACAAAGAACAAATACTTGTACAGCATTTATTAATCATTTAATTAATTGAAATATGTCCCGATGCTATTAAAATCAAAATGTATGCTTGTTAACATTAATGCACTGAGCTGACATGAACTGTACTTTCTTTATATGAAAGATGCTTCATTGCTCTTTGTTCATGTTAGTAAATACATTAACACTTACTAATACAACCTTATTGTAAAGTGTTACCATCTTCAGAAAGACAGATACTAACTAAATTAAACTAAGTAACTAAACTACGCTTCAACCATCACAGTCTCCAAAATACAATTCTGTTTACAAAGTTTACAAAATACCCATTTTTAAAGTGGCTGCAGTAAAAAAATAAAATAAAAAACATCACTCACAACTAAGAATCACAAGTGAAATACATAACATCTGTTTGAGGTTTTATAGGTTGAGAGAAACACTTGAGGTAAAAGATGGCACTGGGGACAAAGAATCAAGAGTAAAACACTAAACATCTATAACAGTCTAGCAGTTAAATACATATTTATTTCTCAAACACCAGGTGAGTTTCCTACAAAATCAATAATGAGGTTTGCTATTCCAATTCATTGTAAATGAATGGCTTCACTTTCACAATAGTGAAAACTCATGCTATAATCTAAACCTGACATTACTCCTTCACTTTGCAGGTCTGCATGCTAAATATTTAGTAGTTTTTTTTTTTTTTTGTATAAAGTACATCTATTGTGTTTAGCATTACTGCAGCAAAACTGAGCACCTGTGACAGTGGAACATAGACAAATATTTCAGTAAATCATCAAGAAAAAGTGTAGAATATATGGTTTGATTCTCTCTCACAAACACAACAGTAAAAGCAATTTGTTATTCCGTTATTATTATCATAAAAATTGCATGTTCACAGGGGTCTTATAATAATGGCTCACATTTGTGAATGTAGGACCACTATTTCACTATTACATGTCACATTAAGTGTTCATATAGGTTCTGTTATTAATTACCTGTGTCATCCCAGAGACCTGTTAATCTTCAGAACACAAACTAAAATATTTTAGATTAAATGCTCCTCATCCTCTACAGACAGCAATGGTCCCAAGATGGTCATTGTCCAGATAAGGCACAAAACACATTGTCAAAACGTTCCATGTGACTTCAGTGATTTCAACTGTGAACATACCAAGCTCCAACAACACTTTAGTGAGGCAAAACAAAACAGTAAATACAAATGTGTTTGCGCATATCTCTCCCGCATCAGATCAGCGTGTGTGTTTACTACGAGCAGTAAGCACACACCATGACCTGTTGTGACAAAGGCAAACAAGTTATTTTTACAGTACTTACTGTGATTTAACCTTTATGACAAATGTACTGGACCTGTTACACATATCTTTTATGAACACAAATTTCACTGTAACGGATGCTGTTGTTTTGCTCCAGTTATACCTTTAGAGAACACCGTACTAGTCAGACATCCATACAAAAGCAGAGAGTTTGGTCTTGTGTAGCAGAACTGCAATAGATGTCTGTCTGTCTAGGCTGACACTGGTTTAGGCCATCAGTATGTCCTTGATGCCCTCAAATGGAGCTTCCAGAAAACCTGCAATAAATGAAATACGAGGTTACAACTAAGTTGGTATCAGCTATTATACAAAGTGAAATTCAAATATTTATTTTTTATTGAATCCAAATTTGTCTTATAATAATCGCCACACTCAATAATTTTGACTCATCCATCTGAATATTCCTAACTAAGAGAAGTGAAGAATTAGGTGTGATGTCGTCAGGAAGCCCTTCGCCAGTACTGGTGCCAGCATTTCCAGAATTCAAATTTCAGATTCTCGAAAAAATTGCTTTTTTTTTTTTTTTTTTTTTTTTTTAACCAAGGCTGCAGTAAAGAATCATGAAACATTCAACACATCTAATAATTACAAGTTGTTGTAAACCATTACATGTACTGTAAAAGCTGTTTAAAGCTTTTTAGACATGGTTGAGAAAAACTCTAGAAGGAGTAGCACTTCTGTAAAAGTCTGCATGTAGGACAGAGAATAAAAGGGATAGTTAAAAATTTGTATTCTGTCGTCATTTACTGACCACGTTGAACACAAAAGAAGATATTTTGAAGAAAGCTGCAAATCTATTTAACCATTGACTTCTATAGTATTTTTTTCTACTATGGAGGTCAATGTTCACAGGTTTTTAGTTTTTTTTTCAGAATAGCCTCTTTTGTGTTCAACAAAATAAACTCATAATGGTTTTAAACCATTTGGGGAGTAAAATGTGAGTAAATTTTCATTCTTGGGTGAACTATCCCTTTCAGTTGGAAAACACCAATATTCTTAAGTAGACCCTTTTCGCAAGACAGATGATGCATTTCATTTGTCATCTTAATCCTCAAGTTTTTAATATTTAGATTTATTTAAATAGCATGTTTATTTATTTGTTTTAATGACATTTAATAAAAACAACTTCCCATTGACATCACATGTACTGGACCTGCTACACATGTATCACTATTTTTTTTAATACAAATTTCACTGTAACAGGTGCTGTTGTTTTGCTCCAGTAATACCTTTAGAGAACACAGTAGCAGTCAAGACATCCATACAAAAGCCTTGGCATGGAGTAGCAGAACTGCAGTCTGTCCAGGCTGACACAGGTTTAGGCCATCTGCGTGTTCTTGATGCCCCTCAACTGGACCTTCCAGAAAACTCAGAAAGTTAAAACCCATTACACCTTTTATCTGCTACTATACAAAGTGTAATTTAAGCATTAATTTCTCACTAAATACATATTTGTTCCCCAATACTGTCACATAGTATAACATCACAACATGATTTCACAATAATAATATCAATATAACAATATAATATCACAACATAGCCTAACAATCAATAAACAAACAGATTAGAAAGAGAATATCACCAATCAAAGCACCAAGAAGATTTAACAGATAGCTTAGTTAAAGTTAAAGTAAACTTACATGGACAAAGCCTTTTCCATTCAATGCTGTGCAAGTTAGTGCGTCTCTGGAGTAAGTTACATCTCTAAAAGCAAAAACAACAACAACAGTGAAACGACAGCAGTTCACTTTGTAATAATAACACTATGATACAGCGTATAATGTTTTATAACGTTGCTCAGTAACTTTAAACTGCGTTTGGAGTTTATCGCTTTGAATTTGCCATAAAAACGCTCATTTAGACTAACGTTAAACATGTGACATTACCTGCGCGTCACCGGAGCGCAAACAAGACTAAAAACAAACTGGAAAGTTTTAAATGCTTCAAAATTCGAAACACTACACCAAGGCACATTTAAGATACACTGTGTGTAAAACAAAATCGGGGGGTAAATAAAACATTAAAGCATCTAAAACACGCTTACCTCTGAATTCTGCTGCACTGCAGGTCAGGTGTTCGTAATTAAGTGAAGCCCAAGTGAAGCGCTGCGCGTGGCCGCGTGCGCCGAGTCCTCCGATACCATGGTAACCAAACATGTTGAATATTGGGTGAAACCATGACGTTAATTCAACATACAGACCATGATAAAAAAAATGTCAACGTTGATTTGTACAAGGATTTCTGTAACTTTTTTCAACCATTTATCATTCAACATTGTTTCAACATTAAAGCAACAACTGACTTATTTTCAACCACATTTCAACGTTGAAGCCTTGTCATTTGCAGGCTGTTTTTCAACCGTTCAACATTAAACGTTCTATCAACATTATTTCAACGTTCAAAACACATCTGACCTTATTTCAACCATATTTCAACGTTGAAGGTCGGTCGTGTGCCGGCTGGGTATATAGTGCTATTGACCTAGTTTTTTTATAGTGAATGACATCCAGTTTTTTTTTTTACAATTATTGCAATACATTAAAAAAAAAAAAAATTCAATGTCAATCAGTCAGATGACCTGTTTTGTTCGAAACAAATGGAAATTAATTTAAGACACATCAGATTTCTCTCTAATGAAATAAAAAAAAAAACATTCTCACTGAATTTCTCCAGATGTAGATGCCCAAAGACATCTTCCTGGTGCATGAGTGTTCATAAGGCTTTTATCAGTACAGCAACACAAATGCTCTTGTGTGCAGGAAGCAGTTCTTCAGACAGGAAGCGGAGAGCAGTACTTTGGGAAGCCCTGCTGCTGCTGAGCTTCTAGAGCACTTGCAGTCCATATACCGGATCTCTGCTCACCTGCACTCAACTCAACACTGATGCAGCACCAGGTGGGTTCTCATTCACTGACACTCTGTACTTTTGACAAATTAAAGCTTTTGCTTGCCTTTGGATTAAGCTTGTTTCATACAAAAATCATTAGAAAATCTGTTAAACAAAAATATATATCAGTTATGCACATATTAATTGTAATAGATACTCTAGATCTGTTGCAACTTATGCATATTTGAAATTTAGTGTCCTAAAAGGTATTTTAAACAAAAAGGAAACACTTTTCTTGCAAATGGCTAGCATATTTGATAAAAAGGCTAAGAATAAAATGTCGATTTAAAATGAATAACAATAAACTGTTTGTCTTTTCAGGTGAAGAATAATGCTGCCCTGAAGATCAGCAAGTTTCTCTCTAACGAATGTCTTCCTTCAAGTAATGATCCTGCTGTTTCCGTCTTCCAGCGTTTAGTATGTAGTGAGATTCTGAAGTAGATTAAGTTGTTTTGTCATTGCAGATTGTGGGGGAAGCCCTTGCGAGAAGCTGGAGTTTGATCTAGAATGGTTGGCCATCTTGAAAGCGACAGACCACCTTCAGTTTCTAGATCACTCCGCTGGACAAAAGACACCACAGCAAATACAAAACAGATTACAATGATCACAGTTGCTTTTTTTTTTACCTGACACCGTATTGACAAAATTGGCTTAGGATTTCAAGGAATAGTTCATCCAAAAATAAAATAAAAAAATAACCCCAAAATTCACTTAGGGACTGTAACAAGAGTGGTAAGTAGTACCAGTTTATTTTAAGGATGGCAGGTTAAACAGATACTAAATATTGATTCACAGAATGGATATGGCTGGATCTAAAGGAGCTGGAAAGACTAGAGCAGGGGTGGCCAACGCTGTTCTTGAAGAGCCACCTTCCTGCAGATTTCAGTTGCAACCCATATCAAACAAACCTGCCTGTAATTATCACGTGGTGGTGTTCAGGTCCTAATTAATTGGTTCAGGTGTGTTTGAGATGGGTAGCAACTGAAATCTGCAAGAAGGTGGCTCTCCAGGAACAGGGTTGGCCACCCCTGGACTAGAGCATAGATATAGATGGGCAGGAACACAGGCAACCAGAAACAAGGGGAACAACGACGACCAGACAGGGAACCAGTATAAACCACACTAGAAAGGAGAGACGCAGACATTGGAAATGACAAGAAAACACAAGAGGTGAGTACATTGGCCAGACACTAAATGAAGCTTGGTGATGGATTATATAGGGCTGAGGAAATGGTGTCCAGGTGTGGGGCTAATCAGAAATCATGTGATGGGGATTGTAGTTATTGTGGTGGTTGTGAATTGGAAGAACCTGGTCGTATGATTGGTCTCACACAATCACATGATGTGATGCAGGTTAGAGTTCTCCAAGCTTAAATTTTCCAACGCAGAGAACTGTGAAACTTGTTATACGAGCTTGCATTGCCAGTCTCCCGAATTTGCATACATAAGAATGGAAGTCTATTGGAAAACTGCAGTGTGACTGCGGCTTCTATAAACGTTTATGGGGTGGTTTTCATTTTTGGGTGAACTGTTCTTATAGCTCGGTCATAACAGTGGAGTTAACATATTTCCATGACATACACAACAAAATAAGCAAAAATTACAGTAGTCGTCTGAATTGAGGTCCCAGTAGTCAATATTTTGCAGATGAATTCAATTCTAAGTCTATGTATGTTATCCTGTTCCTCTGCTTCTTTCAGGTGGGATTTCAGTCCATTAGACAGACATCTACATCCTGGTTGGTAAAGCAGACAGACTTACAGGGAGGAGTTTTCAGCTTTCTTCAATAACTACAAAATTCAGAAAAACAATTAAACATTTAAGACATTATAAATTACTTTATTGTCACTTTTGTTAAATTTAAAGCTGCAGTAGGGGATCTGCCAAAATGCTAACTGTTTAGCATACTATCTTTGAAAACACAGTTTCCCCCTGCCGTCCAAAACCACGCCTCCTGATATCATGAACGTGTGCTGTAATGAAGTTCACGGCCCTTTGGCCGCCGGGAAGGAGGAGGCGGAGAACCGACGCAGGTTTAAATTATTTATTAAAAACAGGGACGGCAGCTCCTCACGGAGAGTGCCATCTAATCCAAAACAAACGGACGGCAGCTCCTCACAGAGACTGCCGTCAAACTGAAAGCAAAAGTAAAACAATATGCCCGGGCCCGGTCCTCTCTCGGCTTCCTCTGCCATCCTTCCTCCTCTTATAGTCCAGAGCTCCTTCCGTGGGATCCGAGGCCGCTGCGCAGCACAGGTGCATCCACTTATTATGCGGCGGCCTCATTCCGTTCCCACGGCTCTCGGCCACGCACCCTCGCCACACGCGCCTTAAAGATTACAGTAGACAACCTACTAGATCATGTCATTCGCCAGTTAGAAAACTTTATAGTACTTTATAATACTACAATTCCCAACAATAAACTGTATTATATCTAGCACGTTTTCAGTCGTGTAACAAGCAAAACTTGTCATAATGTGCAATATTTTTTGCATGCAGGGGTCGCTGGTCTCACTCTCTCATGCGCTTAGTCCTACTGACTACAAGTGGTTGGCTGGCAGCGTGCAGGAATATCATTTATTACTAAGCCATGCTTGCAAGCTATTTCAGACTAATAATTCAAAGTAGCATGGTAAACAACATATGGAGCGCGTCACAGGCTGTCATTGTTCGAAAATGAAACAATGTTATGCGGATATAAAACCAACTTCACCTCAGTAAAGCAGCCTAGGTGGAACAGAGCTATTTACTTTTGTTTTGTTGTTAAACTAAATAAAAATCTACATTATCAATGCTGTAAAAGTTATGACATTTAAAATAGTCAAATCATTCTTTTGCCGGAATATTTCAATGGCTGAACAACACTTCTGGGTGACACTTTATTTTGATGGTCCATTCGAGATGGTCTGTTTCCACTGAGTGGTACGGTTTGGTTTAATTCGGCCGCTTTCACTGTCAAAAGGCGTTCCGAACCAAACTGATCCGTACCGTACCACTTTTTCGGCACCCTTTCGAAAGGGTACCAAACACAAGAAAGGGTACCAAAGGGCGGAGCTAGACACGCAGCTAAATGCTATTGGTTTACAGAGAAACGTCATTCGCTTACGCAACAAGCAAAAATGGAAACAAAGCCAGAGCCACCATGTTTAAAATACACAGCTGAGAGATTACAGTGTAAAAAAAATACATATAATAACAAGCCATATTCAACCCGGGCTCAAACAAGCCTTGTCGTGGTCTTGATGAACAGCCACAAGGCCAAAAAGAGAGCAGATTTACCATGTTCCCTTTAGGGTTAGGGGTGGGGTTGGGTGCCACGTCTCCTTTTTAAAATCGTACATTTTCGTACGACTGAACTCGCCACTAAACTGACAAAATGTAAAATACTTACGTTTTCTCATGAGATCAGGCTGGCCAAACAAAAGTTTATTCTTGTCTCATCGGACCACAGGACAGCGTTCTAGCTGACTGATGAATGCCATGTAGGTTGAAAGGTTGTCAGATTAAATTTGTTTCTTGAGAGCTAAATGGCAGGATGCTCATTTTTTACTTTTTCTGTTGTGTTTGGCTTGATCGAGCACCTGCCTTCAAGAATCTCCTGGACGTGCACAAACTGATGTTTTTCTTGGAACTAATTACCAATGTCATTGGGTGATAAGCAAATCATACTAACTTGTGTGAATTAGATCATACAAATTAATACAAATTTGCCGCTAAATCAAAAAGTTACAAATTGCCGTGAGATTGCGTTGAAAAATTAGATGTTACGAAACACCAACATGGTGTGGTTAAATATCAACCTCAATATAAAACAGCAGTGGGGGGAAATATGATCATCTGACTGAAGCTAAAATGGCAGGTTACATTATATTAGGATAATTTCGAAACATTTGATACTGAAGGAAATGGAAGTTTTCTGAGATTTCCCAAGAAAAAAATTAAAACCTATTTTCAAACTCTTTTTTATTACATAATTGGATTAGATCACTTAATCTAATCTTGGTTTTGATCCGGATCAAACCTTTAGTTTGGGTTTTTCAGACCTTTTTTGTAGGATCTGGATCACTTTGATCCAAAAAAACCTGGATTTAACTGATCCCATCAGAAGGGTGGATTTAGCGTGGATTTCATGCCTGAAATGTAATGAAAACTTAAAAAAATTATTAAATAATACTATTTTTGGATCATACAGTATCTTACAAGATACACTATTTATTCATAAGGTTTTAATTTTATTTGTTCATCCGTCAGGCTATAGTGATTATAGGCTTTAACGTATTCAGCCTTTCAGTATAGGCCTACAGCAAAGTAGAAAGAGCTTGGCCTCATAAAATAATCCCCTAAACAGTTGTCAAAACAGAACAAAAACAATTAATTTTATTCTTTCACTAATTGATATATATATTCATCACAATGAAAAAATCTTTTTCTTTTTAGAATATTTATTAGTGATGCATGCAATGATTACAGAATAACAAAAAAAAAATGCAAAGAATGGCAATCACTGATTTTTGAAATCTCTTTCAACAATTGCAAAAAGAGACTGAAAGGGCAGAAGCACAGCTTCATCTGGCAGAGAAACAACTGACTCTAACCAAACTGCAGCAAACCAAGGCCAGACTTGAGATCTGCCTCCTAAAGGCTACGCTCAGACAAGCTGCTCCCTCCACATCAGATGAGGAAGTCTGAAATTATTGTGGAGTTTTTGACATCAAGTCTTTTTTTTATTTACATCTATATTTGAAACTTATTATAAATATCCTCAATGTACAGTGTTGTAGGTCTCAGATGAGCGGACTGCTTAAAGAGGATGGGGTGGGGTTTTTCTTGTTTTTCTTATTTATTATTGTTTTAATAATTATTACATTTTCTTAGTTTTCATTTCAAATAAAAATAAAGTTATATTGACCCCACGCTGGCTATTCTACTCTTTACATATCTATAGTTCTACATTGTGATGTCCTATCCTGTATGAGCACTGGTAATCCAGATTTAGTGATCCTGAAAAGTTCCTATCCGGATCAGATTGATCCAATCCGATGTTGCTTTGAAAAACTGGCTCAAAAAGTAAGCTGGATTACCTGATCAAGGATCGCAAAAACAGGATTACTAAATCCGGATCAATTTTATCCAGATTAAACCTTTTGAAAAACCGTGCCCTGGGCTATTTGTTAACCCCCCCACCCCCTCCTGTTTTATTTTATTATAATTTTTTTTCTTTTTTTTTTCTTTAAGCTGTCACTATTATTTATCTATTATTATAAATTATATCTATTATTATATTGTTTCTCTTTTGTTGTGATTGTAAACATTCTAAGTAAATGTTATTTGCATACTATGTTTATAAAAAACTTTAATAAAAACACAGTTAAAAAAATCACAATAAAACAACTTATAAGTAAAATGTACTAAATAACGTTGTTAAAATAACTACAAATGTTGTGAAAGTAGTAAACAGAAGATTTAAAATTTGTTCATGAATCAAATAAAAAAATCATATGAAATCAAATTGTGTCATTTTCTCTTTAATGAATTGTCACCAATCGTTTTTACAATTGATACATACTTTTTAAAATACTCTTTAAAATACATCATAAACATCAATTCATAAATATAAAAATTAAATTGACAACCATTAATAAACTGTTGCCATATATTACCAATCAAAGATATTTAATTCAAGTATATATCGCTGCAGCCTGGAGACCTCCTTGCTTAGCCTGGGTTACGGCTAGAAGGGTTACAGCTGCGGCTACTGAGAATGTGTACATAATAGCATCATTTTTATGACACTGTACAACAATAATTACTGTTTTTTCATTGGGGTAGGCTTAGGAATGAAACACAACAGGTTACTCTAAGGTGTAGGTTAAGTGTGATTTCACCAATTAGGACATGTTCCTGGATCAACATGTGTTTGGGGCTGGCCTGCTCATTTGGAGCTGGCTCTGGCCTCTGTTTATATCTAACTAATTTAAAGTCATTTAAAGACATTTACTTCAATATGTTGATGTACTTCCATCTTAAGTTGAATATTACATAGGGGGTAGGGCTTTCTTTAGCCGTTCACAAAGTGATACAGGTAAATATCCGGAAAATTTACTAAAAGACTTTACCGGTAATAAAAAAAAAAAAAAGCACTGCTCACACAGAGGAGAACGTTAAGGAATTTTTCCGGAAAAGAGAATTCACACATTCATTTCAAAATACCAAAATAAATTCTGACATCATTAACCAGAAATTAGCTCTAAACGGCTGCGCTTGTATTTGTAAACATTTGACTACATTACAAACTCTGTGGATGGATCAGTATTGTGAACAACTTCTATCAAAACATATAGAGAAACACTTTCGCACGTCAAGATGTACATGATATGTGTGTGTATTGACACTCGCCAGCTGCTTTACAGGCACACCCGACGCGTCAAAGAGCTTAGAAGGACCAAGAGGCGACACTCTAGTGTAATTTGTGAAACACCCACTAGAGGGCGAGGCGGCAATTTTGGAATGAAAACTCCAATAAAACAACAGCATATTATAATTCTGTAAATAAACTATTAAACGTGCTGATGATTGTGATAAGTGTTGTATTGTCGTCTTTCAGGTTGTATCTCAGCTTTAATGCGCTTTTTAAATAAATAAATAAAAAACAAAGCAGCTGCTTGCCATCGCGACAGTAATGAGATCCAATGGACGGCCGATCACTTTCACCCCAAAATGGCGGAATAAGGGGCTGTTGCTGGGCGCTGCAGTGTCAAATTGAGTGTCAAATCTTGGTCATTCTAAGCTCTTTGGACGCGTCAAGCAACTAGAAGCAGAGCTTGAAGGTAAACAAACAACGGCTTATCATAAGAATCTTACCGATAATTATTTACACAGCTGGCATTAGGAAGGAACAAAGAAATGTTATCTAACATCGAGCAGCTAAATATGTCTGCAAAAATATTCAAAGGTTTTTATTTTCATAAACCGAGCGGACGTGAACGCGTCTGACTGTTCTAATTGGCTAAAGTGATGTCTCACGTCAACACGTTCTAGACGTGCACGCGCTCTTTTCGGCAATCTTCCTTCGGCGTTCACACAGCGCAGCATTCCGGCAAATTACCGGTAATGTTACAACTTCTCTTTCCGGAAAATAGCCGAAACGAATTTACTGGTATTTTCAAAAAGGGCCTGTTCACACATACAGACATTTCCAGAAAATTACCGACAATTTTCGGGAAAAGTCTGTATGTGTGAAAGGGGCTTTTTGCGCATCATTCCCTCATAGCAAACTAGCGGTAAGACTGGGTATTAATATGTAGTTGCTATGAAAGACCTCAGGTTTCCCCCAAGAGTGGAAGCAAATGGTCAGACTTTCATTCAAGATTACCAAGACAACCTAATTTTTTCAGTGGATTAATTTACATAGACTAATTGTTCACCTTAAGAATAGAAATTTCAAAATTGACCTAAATTAATAATCCAGGAAGATGTCCTAAAATAAGATATTTAACAAGACTTGCAGAAACTAACAGCAGCTGCTCTTTATTCAGTGCACATGGCTATATGGCTTGGAGAAGTAGCTACTATTGTCACATGAGGCAACATGTGCGATTTATTGAATTGAATACAGTGATTTAAACTATTTCAAGTCATCCAGTAACAGTCAATTGGCTGAATTGTGAAGAGGAATGACAAAAATGTATACTAGCACATCAGATAGTGCTGAAAGATTAGATCAAATGAAATCTGTAAATTACGTCACCAGTGACTTTAGAAAAAAACACAGTGCAAGTAAAGCAGTGCCCAAAAGATCCCCCAAAGCCGTCAGATATGGGATGGAGAAGCTATCGGGATCCCTGCCGTACCTCCACAAACAATGAACCATCACATCAGCGATGCTCATCAGGAGAAGCACCTGCATTGAAGAAGATTCAATCACACATCAATTCTCAATTGTGTTTCAAAACAACATGCATTTTGTTACGGTTAAACCTGCCATCCACACTTCTCCATTATCTTCGACTGGCCAAAATGGAGCGTTTTAAAAATGCCAATGGTGCGTTTTCACTAAGGTTGTCACAGTTACAGCTGACGTCCACACTACTCTGGCGTATTCAACTTGTGAAAATGGACTAGTGCTGGGTTCACACCAAAGGCAGAGCACCATGTCATTCGCACTAGTTTACTCACAGAATGTTTTAAGCCTCTCTCAATATTTCCGCTACAGTTGAATTATTTAAACTTGCATAGCAGACACATCGCATATTCTACATAATTCACACAGTGCAATGGTAATTTGCCTATGTTTGCATTGACTTTAAATGTAACTCTTGCATGGACACTTAATTCTGCATTTGGTGTGAACAAGCGGCAACCTCCCGCTCTCCCTTGTGGAGCAAATACGGAAGTAACTGAAACTGCAATTCATCAAAATTCCGCTAGTCCTGGCTCCATGTTGAGCAAATTTCTATTTACCCCACTGTTAAAATGGCCAACTTTACAGCAGAAAAAAAGGTGTTTACAGCCTGGTAAAAAGAACAACTTTGGTTTATATAGCTAATATTACACTTCATGACAACTGTGAGGAGGGTAAATTTTATTATAACTCATTCGTTTCCTTTATATTAGGTTTTATTAAGTCTGCATAATTAAGGGCGTGGCCACTTGAGTGACAGTCTCACTGGTCACCGTCACTTCACCTCAGCTGATTCCGGCTGATTACCCGCTGAACTCTGCATATACATCATATTTTTGTGTTGTTTTATGTGGCTTTACACAGTCAGTTGCCTTATGGAATTATTTCCTACAATTATCAGATTATATGTCTTAATTTTCACTTAATTTTGCTCACACACCATTCAAGTGGACTCCATTTTCCACGTTAATGAAATTATATACTTACACCATCTCTATAAATGTATTTGCTTTATTTAGATCATTTATCATTTATAATGTTCTTTAGAGATGTAATGCAGTCCAGAATGATACAGATTGTTTAGCTGTAGGCTATAGAACCGTCATCTGAAACGTTGTCTTACAGTGTTATTAATTTCATTAACAGCCCTGCATTTCTTAACACAGACATTATTTTAAGTGTTTGAATGTACATTGCGACAGTTGACCACGCCTACTGGTAGCTTCTTTTGGGTTCTTCAGCAACCTATGGGTGATGTCACTGATACTACGTCCATATCTTTTACAGTCTATGGTGTGAACCCAGCATAAGGGGTCAAAGAACATGAGGCACACTGCATTGCCTATTTTTGTAGACCAGAAAAAAATAAGTGTGCTGCACTTTTTATGTTGCTAGGCAACCACTGAATCAACTGCCTATTGTGTACGAGTGCTGCTGTTGACATGTTTGTAATTGCAAGTTTTAATACTATTGTGATTTTCAGGGTTCGTGATGTCATACAGCTCCGGATAACTCAAAACAGTGACCACTAGACTCTCCTCCATCTTTAAAAGTCTTCATAGTCATCTTGATAACACAAACATTGCTGTCACTTCAACAGAAACCCCGCCTCTGCATTCATTTGATTGGACAATGAAAAAAGATGTGACTAATGTGTTGCGCTTTTTCCAGCCTGATCTCACGAGGAAACGTAAGTATTTTACGTTTTGCCAGTTTAGTGGGTAATTGGTACGAATTTGTATGAGTTCAGTCGTACGAAATTGTACTATTTAAAAAAGGAGGCGTGGCACCTAACCCCACCCCTAAACCAAACCATCATTAGGGCATGAGCAAATCGTACTAAATTGTATGAATTAGATCGTACAAATTGATACGAATTAGCCACTAAATCAAAAAGTTATGAATTGCCATGAGATCGTGTTGCTTTTTCTGCTCAGAGTTAACCTTTTTCTACTGCAGGCGCACAGAGCGCAAAGGCAAAAACATGAAGTGTGTAGGGCATACACACAGCGAGCAAAATGCAGCGGCCATTAGAAAACCATTAAAAAAAGACACTTCTCATCGGAAAAAATTGTTTAGTTTCTATACAAAAAGTCAGAAGTGTGAGATATAAATTTAGAATTACAAAAAAAAGGTGTGATCAAGGCCTAAAGTTGCTTTTACATTAGTGTGTTTTCAATTTCATTCCTTGTCCTGTATTTCAGAAAAAAATATATCTAAATCCAAACTAAAATGGGGTCTTTAGTATTTTCAAAATGCTCTTTCTTCACAGGTCGAAGATGCTGGAGTTGTGTGGACACCAGTGACTTTATATTTTAAAATGAAAATACATTAGTGTAACTGGTGCATAAAAAGCCGTTATAGTTTGACAATTCTGGTGTTCCATTTCAGTATGGACAGAGGCATGTAAACTTTTGAAAATGGAGGCACAGTTGCAAATTGCTCTCTCGCAGGTCTTCTGGACCATTGAGTATTATTCCCTTTGTCAAGTCATTACATAACCAGTAAACTATTTCATATGATATGCCAGCCTGATCTCACGAGGAAACGTAAGTATTTTCCGTTTTGTCAGTTTAGTGGCTAATTCGTACGAATTCGTACAAGTTCAGTCATACGGAAATGTACAACTTTAAAAAGGAGACGTGGCACCCCACCCCATCCCTAACCCCAACCGTCATTTGGGTGATGAGCAAATTGCATTAAATTGTACGAATTAGATCGTATGAATTCATTTGAATTAGACACTTAATCAAAAAGTTATGAACTGCCATGAGATTGCGCTGGGTGTGCACATGAATAGTCATGTATCTTGCATTTTAAGCTGTGTAGTGTGCACATAGACCATTTTCTGAAATGCAGTAATAGCGCCAGTCTGGGTGAGAAATGTTTTCATTCTAAAACATTTAAAAATGAAAGCGCAGCCTAAAACACACAGTAACATCTTTCTCACTCACCTGTGTAAATGCAGCAATGATGTAGAAGAAAATGAAGACAGCAGTGGGTGGAGATTGGGAGCCTTGTATTATGTAAATTGTGTAGATGAAGACCAGATGACCTGGAGCGACCAATGTGAGCAGCACCTGGGCTGATCTTCCATTCGGCCCTGCCAGAAGCAATGCAAAATGTTTTTTAGCTTTGTTTTAAAATCTTTACATCTGAAAAAATTGTTGTTAATAATAAAAGGCTCATTATACAGTAAGTGAAATTCAAGAAATAACTGTAATGACAATAATTCGTAACAATGTGAAATAAAACTAAGTTTGTTTTTGAGTCGTAGCCATAGGAAGCCAGATTTATGATTTTCTCTCTCACAATTTTTAATTTACATCTCACAAATCTCATTTCTTCCTTCTCAGAATTGTGACTATATTTCTCACAATTACAAAACTTCAGGGGAAACGTCCGAATTGCAAATTATTACAAGAAAAAGAGTGAGAAATGTGAGATGTTACCATGAATGTTCAATATCTGACTTTTGTTGTAATTCTGAGTTTATATCTCAGAATGTAAAAAGTCAGAACTGTGAGACATACATTTACAATTACAAAAAAGGTCAGAAATGTGAGATACTGCTATGACAGTAAAAATGTCACAACTACAAAATGAAAAAACTGTAGCATGCAATTTCAGATTAACATCACACTAACTAGACCTTTTCCCAAAAGTTCTACATTAATGTAAGTTATTCAGAATGTAAGTTATACATTCTGAGAAAAAAGTCTGAAATGTGAACTTTAAAATTACAAATAAAAGAAAAAAAGTCAAAAATATGAGAATGTGTATTGATAATCAGCTGGGCCCGGTTTTTCAAAAGGTTTAATCCGGATCAAATCGATCTGGATTTAGTAATCCTGTTTTTGCGATCCGTGATCACGTAATCCAGCTTACTTTTTGAGCCAGTTTTTCAAAGCAACATCGGATTGGATCAATCTGATCCGGATAGGAACTTTTCAGGATCACTAAATCTGGATTACCAGTGCTCAATCACAATGTAGATAAATAGATAGGCCTGTGTAAAGAGCAACAAGTAGAATAGCCAGTGTGGGGTAGATATAACTTTATTTTTATTTAAAATGAAAACTAAGAAAATTTAATAAATAATAAAATAATAATAATAAATAATAAAAACCCCACCCCATCCTCTTCCAGCAGTCCGCTCATCTGAGACCTACAACACTGTACATTGAGGATATTTATAATAAGTTTCAAATATAGATGTAAATAAAAAAAAGACTTAATGTCAAAAACTCCACAATAATTTCAGACTTCCTCATCTGATGTGGAGGGAGCAGCTTGTCTGAGCGTAGCCTTTAGGAGGCGGATCTGAAGTCTGGCCTTGGTTTGCTGCAGTTTGGAGTCACTTGTTCCTCTGCCAGATGAAGCTGTGTTTCTGCCCTTTCAGTCTCTTTTTGCAATTGTTGAAAGAGATTTCTAAAATCAGTCATTGCCATTCTTTGCACTTTTTTTTTTGGTTATTCTGTAATCATTGCATGCATCACTAATAAATATTCTAAAAACAAAAATATTTTCCATTGTGATGAATATAGATATCAATTATTGACAATAAAATGTATTGTTTTTGGTCAATTTTGACAGCTGTTTGGGGGATTATTTTATGAGGCCAAACTCGTTCTACTTTGCTGTAGGCCAATACTGAAAGGCTGAATACGTTAAAGCCAATAATCACTACAGCCTGATGGATGAACAAATAAAATTAAAACCTTATGAATAAATAGTATATCTTGTAAGATACTGTGTGATCCCAAAATAGTGTTATTTAATAAAATTTTTAAGTTTTTATTACATTTTGGGCATGAAATCCACACTAAATCCACCTTTCTGGTGGGATCAGTTTAATCCAGGTTTTTTGGATCAAAGTGATCCAGATCCTACAAAAAAGGTCTGAAAAACCCAAAGTAAAGGTTTGATCCGGATCAAAACAAAGATTAGATTACGTGATCTAATCCGATTAGGTAATCCGTTTTTTCCTTTGAAAAACCCATTTTCAAGATTTGATCCAATCCCTTATCCAAAATCCTAGTGGATTACTTTTGAAAAACCGGGCCCTGGAGTGTCCATGAGACTCAAGCTGGAATTAGAAAAATCAAAAAAATCAAGCCACACCGCACACCTCCAATGACCTTACAAAACGGCTGAGGCTTTTATACTCGCCGCGTTCGTCGTTGTGATATTCTTTAAAACAACGGGGGGCGGTCAAAAGAAACCCACCGTAAAATCAGATGGATAAACAGAGAAGTAGGAAGTTTCCAGAACTACGTCATACTGTATCATTAATATCGTTTAATATTTTTAAACTATTGATTTTTTATTGTTTTTATACATTATTTTAATGATTATAAGCATTTTTTATAACCATTCAAGATTTTTTTTTATCTAATCACTTGCTTTTGTTCATATCTCGGACAGTATTACCATTTAAAGTTTAATATATCACAAGAGAACATGAGTTGCTCTGCAAATATATTTTTATTATGGCAAGAATAAATGCAAAAAAAAAAAATAATAATTTTTTTAGAAAAAGATTATTTTTTAGATTTAGCTTGCTTTACAAATATATAAATCAGTGTTACTGGCTAGTTTCTGTCCTCTTCTTATGCTAAAAAAGCAATGATGGTCCAACATTACAGACCATTTTCACCAATAAAGCCCAGAGAAACAGGGCATCAGTATATGTAAACCGATAGGTTTAAATACTTCCCAATTATCAAAGAAATACTTCTGTGACTTCATTATAGTTTTGTAACTATTAAACTGTTTTAAATTCAAAATTAAACAAAGTACATCAGTGCAAAACCTATAAATGGTGGAAAAACATATTTTGTGATTGTGTACCTGGTCTCCACTTTTGACATGGCCACTTTTGGTTTTAATAAACTTTTCCTTCAGGTTTTTCCAAACCTTTTAACAAAAACGTTCTCCTTTCCCACGGCTGTTGCAATTTCTGGCCAAGAATTATTGATCATTAGGTTATCTCTCTGATCACGGGTCATAAGATGTGTGTCCAGTCATACTGTTTCAGATAAAAGCTCTTCAAAGTGTTTCATATTCAACTCAAATCAGTTGTGGCACCGCGCGTGCTGTTTGCTCGAGTCTCAAAACATGCCCTACGCACCGCTAGCCGAAATCATGCCGCGCACCCAAAGCGAACCTCCGCAAACTCCGTGATGACGTCACATTCGCCGCGCGCACTCAAGCGAACAAGTGAACGGGTCGAGTATAAATCAGGCTTCACCAAAGGACACTCCATCCATCCTGTGCCTTTGCCATTCACTAGGACTACATCTCCCACATTGCATTTCACCAAATCACTCCAGGCCAGCTGTTTCACATTTTCTTAATTCTTTTACCAGTTTGGAAAGATCCATACTATTTTGCTCATTTAAATACACAGAATACGTTTACATGGACATCAGTAATAAAATTATTTGCCTTCATCCGAATAAAACAGTAATCTGCCAATAAGGTGTTGCAGGGCCGGAGTGGGACTCCTTTTCAGCCCTGGAGTTTCAATTCTTGGACCGGCCCATCTCAGTTCACAACTGACTATTAAAATAAGGTCATTTCCAATTCAGTTTCTAAGGACACTTTCACGTCATTTTTCAAGAAAACAGCTGCTTTAGAACTTCAAATTTCCAACAACCCTAACAGTATTATATGTCTTAACAATAAAAATGTCAGATTTATTAATGTAGTGAATCATCTGATTTTCATTGAGCAGGTGTATTATTAATCAATATTAATTATTCGAATTCTTACATTCACTAAGGTGCCGCTGTTTAGAGTCGAATGATGATAGTTACATCATTAATAATTTGCAGGCTGCATTTTGTTTACGGGGCTGCGAGAAAAAAAATAAAAAGAGCGGATCTGCGGCAAAATAATGAATAAAAAGAGTGAGGCTATGGTCAAATAAATAAATAAATGAAAAAAAGTGCAACTGCTGAGAGTGCAAGCAGCTAGGGACACCGGCCCTCGTGGCCAAAAAATGGACCGGCCCACCGGGAATTCTCCCGGTTCTCCCGATTAGCCAATCCAGGCCTGAGGTGTTGACATGAGCTGCTTTTTGAATGTTCCTATCATGATCCTGTTTTACATGGTAGAGCACATAGATTGATTAATGTCTTTGCATCACCACGCTATCCAAGTTTCCTCCAGCGTTTAATTTAATTTTGGGTGTTTCATTTGTAATTTTGTAACTTTAACTGCAGTAAGCCATGTTGTATAACCAAATCATCAAGTGATTTAGGGGAGTGGTTAGTGTTCCTAATTAAAATGCATCTACCTTGGGTTCGAAGCCAGAGGAAAGCAATTCATTCATTCATTTTCTTTTTGGCTTAGTTCCTTTAATAATCAGAGGTCGCCACAGTGGAATGAACCTTCATCTTATCCAGCATATGATTAACACAGCATATGCCCTTCCAGCTGCAACGCATTACTGTGAAACACCCATACACTCTCATTCAGACACATACACTATGGACAGTTTAGCTTTTTCAATTCACCTATAGCGCATGTCTTTGGACTGTGGGGGAAACCAGAGCACCCGGAGGAAACACATGTACGTGAACACAGAGAGAACATGCAAGCTACACACAGAAATGCCAACTGACCCAGCTGGGACTCAACCCAGTGACCTTCTTGCTGTGAGGCGACAGTGCTAACCACTGAGTCACCGTATTGCCTCACTTCTGAATTTTTGTACATACATGATTTTAATATTTGCCTTGTTAAGAAATAACACACATCTGTTTTTGCCATTCTTTGTTTAACGGATTCTTGTGTTCCTTGCCTTGGACTGTCTGGATTATTGATTGTTTGGTGCCTTTTCCGACCCTTGTCTTTGCTTTAGATTACTTTATTGAATTTGCCCCTGATACTGCTGGATGCCTCTGATTTGACCCCCGCTTGTCTAATCATCCTTTTTTAATAAGCCTACATTTCGATCCTCACCTTCGTTTGTCCCCAACTAAAAAAAACACACTGCTATAAACCAACGATTGCAAAGAAAGTCACAATTGTAAACAAATTTGAAATCTTGCTATTTTTCGTCAGAATTTCAAGTGATGAATTTGGAGAACTTTCAGCTATAAACTTTACAGGTAAAATGTCAGAAATGTAAAACAATTTATATAAACTTACAATTTCTGACATTTTTCTTATAATTCTGACAGTATCACAATTTCTAAAACCATTTTTAAAAACTTTTTTCTACAAATTGCAAGATGTACACTCTTGAATTAAAAAAAATATGAATATATGTATGACATTGCAATAACCTTACAATAACTCAGTTTATATATAGCATTTTTTATGTTTTTCTTTAGAATTGTGAGATATAAATTTAGGATTGCAAGACAATAAAAACAGGAGAAATTGCTATGAACATGTACTTTTATATTTGACCATTCTGTCTAAACTTAGAATTGGGCAAAAATAAATAAATAAATAATAATAATAGTGAAATACTGCTATAAACTTGCAACTTACTTCAATAAAGTTATAATAAAGTCGTAATTCTGAGGAAGCAAAAATAAGAACGGCAAAATGTAAACACAGATTTTCAGTTAACAATTCCAACCGTGAGTTTATATCACATAATTCTGACAGTTTTCTCATAATTTTGCCCTCAGAACTGTCTTAATCCTTTGTGGCATAGACCAAGCAATCCACTGGAAATATTCCTCAGAGATTTTGGTCCATATTAACATTGTGACGGTCGTAAAGTTTTGTTAACCAGTGTCCACTAGATCGAAGAGTTCCATGATCTGGTATTCTTCTGGAGTTTTGAACAGGTGCGGTGTTTTGCCGTGATTGACGTTTGGATCGGGTGTGGAGTGTTACCTGTGATGTGCGTTTGGATATAAACCAAGAGAACAGGGTGTTCATCCTTCCCTCTTCAGCTTTGGAGTTTTTTTGTATTCTTTTCTTTATATTTATGTATCATTTCACCTAATTTTTGATTCAATATATTTAAGTTGATTAGATTTTCTGGTTTGGATCTTTATTTGATTTTTTCTTGAGCCAGGAGGTTGTAACAACATGATAGCATCACACAGTTGTTGCAGATTTTGGCTTCACATCCATGATGCTAATCTCCTGAATCTCCTCCTGTGGAGGCCATTTGAGTAAAGTGAACTCGTTGACTAAGTTTACATGGGAAATTGTTTTCTTTTATCAAATTAAGTCAATAATATGATTAAGGTGTTTTTATGAGTTGCTTTTTTGAATGTTTCTTCCATGATCCCGTTTTACATGTTAAAGCATGTAGATCGATTGATGTCAATGCGTCACCACACTATCCACGTTTCCTCCAGAGATTCATGTAATTTTGGGTGTTTCATTTTTAATTTGCCGACTTTACCTGAAGTTCAGCACTTTCACTTTTATTCTGGAACATTTCATGCATGCCTCTGTGACAAACAAGATATTGGATGCAACTATGAACCGTTGGAAATGTGTTTTTTTATGGAATTTCATACCGCACACTATATGGGAGAAAAAAACTGCATTTCGCTGTGTATGTGTCTGTGGTCTTTCACTGACATGGTAGCTAAAAGGAATAGTGTCAAACAGCTGTGTGTGTGTAAGTGTGTGAGGACTATCCTGTCGCAAAACACAGCAAAAAGTCCTACATGATGGTAATAATTCGATTAAGGTGTTTACATGTCTGTACTGCACTTCAATATTGCAGCTAAAATCAGCTTACTCCACATGTCTTAATTCAATTTCTCTTTAGTTCGATTATGACTTTAATTAGATTAAATTAATAAAAATAAATAAATAAATCGCTGTTTACATGGTCGACTCTTAATCAGAGTATTGTCCTAATCTTATTAAAATCGGTTTATTGGTGTCCATGTAAACATACTCAGTATCATGTTCATGAAAGCTGTCTGAGATGATTTGCGCTTTAGGACATGGTGTGTTATTCTGCTAGAAGTAGCCATCAGAAGATGGGTACACTGTGGTTATAAAGGGATGGACATGGTCAGCAACAATACTCAGGTAAGCTGTGGCGTTGACATGATGCTCAATTGGTACTAATGGACCCAAAGTGTCCAAGAAAATATCCCCCACACCATTACACCACCACCAGCAGCCTGAACTGTCAATACAAGGCAGGATAGATCCATGCTTTCATGTTGCTGATGCCAGATTCTGACCCTACCATCCAAATGTCGCAGCAGAAATTGAGACTCTTCAGACCAGGCAACTTTTTTTCCACTCTTCTACTGTCTAATTTTGTTGAGCCTGTGTGAATTGTAGCCTCAGTTTCCTGTTCTTAGCTGACAGTGGTGGCACGCGTTGTGGCCTTCTGCTTCTGTAGCCCATCCACCTCAAGGTTCGACATGTTGTGCATTCAGAGATGCTCTTCTGCATACCTCGGTTGTAACAGGTGGTTAGTTGAGTTACTGTTGCCTTTCTATCAGCTGAAATTAGTCTGGCCATTCTCCTCCGATCTCTGACATCAATAAGGTATTTGTGCACACAGAACTGCCGCTCACTGGATATTTTCTCTTTTTCAGATCTTTCTCTGTAAACCCTAGAGATTGTTGTGCGTGAAAATCCCAGTATATGAGCAGTTTCTGAAATACCCAGACCAGCCTGTCTGGCACCAACGACCATGCCATGTTCAAAGTCACTTAAATCCCCTTTCTTCCCCATTTTTATGCACGGTTTGAACTGCAGCAGATTGTCTTGACCATGTCTAAATGCATGGCAAGTGGCTGCCGTTTGATTGGCTGATTAGAAATTTAAGTCAACGAGCAGTTGGACAGGTGTACCTAATAAAGTGGCCGGTGAGTGTATAAACTTAAAACAAAAGAGAACATCAGGGAATCATCATTTAGCGTCACTAGTATTTAACTGCTAAAGTATTTAAATCTTTCTTTTACTCAATGTGATACGAAAAAAGGACTAAAACAAAAGTAAATGTCAGGAATTTTACCTTTGGAGCAAAAGTAGCGGCAGGGGCAGTAGCATCCTTTAGTGTCTTCTGGAAGCTCGCCCAGGGGACACTGGAAATGAAGATATGTGGCTATACGACTGGCCTGGATGGAAACCAGGTTACCACCAACACCTTAAAGAAAAGACACTTTGAAACAAACAATCACATTTGTTCAGAGCATGAGTTTTGTTTGAGTGACCCACCATTTATAACAGGAGTGTATAGAACAAGACCATCGAGCTTTGGATTTGTGATTGTTCGGTCCAGAATTAATCCTCCAAGGCTTGAGGAAAAAAAAATACAGTTCCTCCATCACAAAAAGGTCCATGATGGACTTACTATTGTAAAATTGATCCAAAATCGATTGATTCTAAAATTGTGGGTACATTTTAGTCTCCAAAATAAACCTATTTTTATAAACAAAAATTAAATGAAAGAGTTTCGAACAACACAAATCATATCAATTTATCCCAAAAAATTATGTTTGTAACTTAAGACTCCTACTATATCAATTTTGACTGTATTTGACTGAATTTTTTAACGAAAGAATGCTAATTTTCATATCTTGTGTGTTATTACTTTACTCATCTTGACAGTCAGTGAATATGTTCACTTATATACTTGTCTGTTTCCGCCTGTCACAGAAGAAGATGGGAAGTATGATAAACTGGTAACAGTTTATTTATGGAGGATAGCAGGTAGATAACGGAACTCAATGGAGACGCATGCAGAATAGATATGGATGACCAGATGAATCGGAGCAACAGGAGTATTCGAAGCCAGGCACATAGAGAGATGGGATCAACAAACATCAGAAAGGGACCAGGAGAAAGCCACACTACGATGGAGAGATGCAGACACTAGAGATCATAGGGAAACAAGTAAGGTAAGTAAACTTGGAATAGCAATTGCCGCTGTCCGTGAGGAGTGTATAGTCTTTCATAACAGCAACAAGGCTAGGTGCAGAATGGCTGTGGTGCTGGTTTTTATAGGGCTGAGGTAATGACTGGTGATGACGTGCAGGTGCGGGGTTAATCAGAATTCAGGTGACTTTAAAGAGCCCATATTATACATGAAATAGGGTCATATCTTGGTTGTAAGGGTCTCCAACAACAGTCTAATATGCATGCAAGGTCAAAAAACACTTTTATGGTCTTATAATCTGCATTTATTTTTACCTAATTATCCCAGCGACTCCCGTATGAATCGTCCAGTGATTCATTTGTTCCCAAACCCCTCCTTAGCGTGAAGCTAAACTGCGCTGATTGGACCAATGACAGCCTGTTGCGATTGGTCGACTGCCTTCAGTCAGAGAGTGAAATGGCCAATAGCTAATCAGCAATATAAAAAGTAATCACAGTTCATACACGCTCGATAGTGTAGGCGTGGATTTTAGCTGCCACACACACACAAAAACACACACACACCTCCGGACGACAACGCTTTCGCTTCCGCCCGCACCCGCCAGGTTTTAGCCTGAGAACCCGCTCCGTTTTCTGCCCGCCGCGCCCGATCGCGGGAGAACACAACCAAAAGTCACCCAGCTATACAGTCCAGACAGCCAAGATGTCTGTATAAACACACACACAGCACCAAGCACACAAAGTTCGCTCTCGCTCGCTCTCTCTCTCTCATACGCGCGCGTGCGCACTAACACACACACACAAGCACCAAGCAGACTCTCTCTTTCTCATTCGCATAGCAATATCCGTGATATTGCTAGACAGCCCGCTCCCGTCCCAAATTAAACCCGTTACCGACCGCTCCCGCGATTTATTCGGAAATTTATTTCCGCGCCGCAGAAATTTGCCGCGGGGACAGCCGCGGGAATGCAGAACTCTACCACGGAGCTCCATAAACAAAGCAGCACGCGTCGCGTTTTTAACGTGACTTTGCACGCGATAAGAGAATATAGCCAGTTAACCGGATACAGTACACACGGTTACAAGTAACAAATCACAACTAAATACATTTGCAAGCTAGAGTAAACGAGGCAACAACTTTAACCGCACGTACTTACACTTGAGAAATGGAAACCCATCCTGACGTCCATCAGTAAGTTACTCTTTACTGATCCTTCCTTTAACAAACGCAGATGAAGTATTCTTTGTAGCATGTAGCTTCCAGAAGTTTCCAGTAGTTTCCAACTGCTTGGTTATAATGCTGATGTTTCATCTTTGGGTAGAGACTCAATATAATATCCATCTGCAGTGTGACTTCAATCGACCGGCATGTTTGTGTGTGTGTGTGTGTTTGTGTGTGTGTGTGTGTGTGTGTGTGTCTGGGTTTCTGCGTCAGAGGGCGGGGCCTCAGGTTTGAAATCTCCCGGGTTTGCGCGTGCACGTGAATAACTTGGTTTCGTTCGTACGTCATGGCGAAACACCTAATGAATCGGTATCAAGGCGACTCGTTTGAAGCACTATGAGTCGACTCTTTTATAGATGAATCAACCGTTTTAAACACTGTATTCTTACAGATTTAAGCCTTAGCTGGATACTTCACTTCACTTAGAGCTGTGTTACACACTACATGGAGGGGAATTTTCAAAAACCCATAATATGGGCTCTTTAATAGGGGTGATTGTGTTGACTGTGCTGACTGTGAGTGGAAAAAAACTGGCCTGGCACTGTTTTTGATTGTTTGGAGCCATATTGTGACTGAATAATACGTAGGTTAGTGTATTGACCTTATTGTAAAATGCGGAAGTGCGCCTGTTTTCGCGATTGTCTTAGAACATCCGATTCAGTCGCCTATGGGAGAAATGACTAGGAATAATAAACGGCAGAAAACGGTTAAACTACTTGCTCTTCAACCAAAAGTTTGCATGACTATACAGACCAAGTAGAATAATAAAATAAGAAAATATCAAATTGCAACATCAAGCAGCGTAATGAGCAGTTTTTTAACGTCAAAAAATGAATGGAAGTGAATGAGACCGGAAGTCTCGAGCCAAAAAGATTCAAATGGCAGCGCCCGCTCGTCAGCTGAGAATAAGGTGAATACACCATCATGTCCATTTAGCCATTTTGATTCTGTCAGCTTTGACTTTAATAAAACAGGTATGACTATCTTTAAAACGCTGATAGAAAAAGCAGATGACTTGCTCTAACTGATGTCCCTTCCTCAGGCGGGAAATGCTGGGAGGCACTGAGGCACCTACCGTTATTCTTCTCTCATTCATAGGTACAAAAAGTTTAGGGTAAACCAACCAATATTTAACTGAAATTCTCGATCACATTTTAAAAACTATGATAGGCTGAAAGTACATAATAGTCTATTTTAGACATAGTTCAAAGTTAGCATTTTGAGCTAAAGCTAAAAGCTGTCAACTCTGTTGTTCTCAACCCTGTTAGCTGTTTTAATAGTTTAACGATTAGTTAAACAACACTTAGTAACAGAATCAAATGTTTCATATCATATTTATGCTCGTTGCATTATTTTGAATTAATAATAAATTAAAATTGTTTTGCTGTCGTTTCTACATTTCCTGCATATCATTTGAGTTTTGAGAAAAATAACTGAAAGTGCTTGAAATGTACCCACAATTGTGGAAAGAGACTTATATATTGATGTACCAAGCTGTGAACGTTACCTGCTGATCACCATTGCGGTTATTACTGGCTCCCAGCCAGAAAACAGCAACTTTTGGCTTTCGGGGTGGTGAAATGAAAGAATCACCCACATCGGCGTAAGGCACAGGAAAAAAAGGCATACCAGGTAGGTGATATAAGGGTAAGGTTCTACAAACAGAGAGAGTTTATATTAAAGTTAATGCAAAAAATGTTTGTAAAAAGAGTATAAATAACCCATTGAAATCATTGGTCAACTTCTCACCCATGCAGTAATACAAGCCCTGACTGATGACAGCCAGGAGTCCAAGTGTGATGAGGTCACCAAAACTGGCAGCGATGGGCGTGGCTATGTTATCAGGGTTGATACCCACCTTCTTGGATCCAATAATCACACCAACCATTAAGATGCCTAGAGATATTTCCAAATATCCAAAAAAAAAAAAAAAAAAAGAATTCATGTTGTGTTATGGAAGTAAAAAAATACAAAATCACAGGCGTAAGGCGAAGGGGTTGGGAGTATATAATACTATATAATAGTATATAATAGTCCTTCTGTCTACTCACCACCAGATGTTGCTATCCTGCTACACCAACGCTCTTTTCACACAGATTATTTCAGATTATCACACATCACTTACTCACACATTTCTACCACTTACTTTATTGATTACACAGCCAACATAACACCATATAAATACCAGACTTTTACTTCGCTCTGGGCAGAGTACTGTTCTACATATATTCTGTTCATTGACAGCAACTCTAGAAGCCATTTCTTCCTATTTTGTTCCATTGCCTTGTTGGATTTACCATTTTGCCTTTAGTGTACTCTGGGTTATCTCTGTTCCTGTTGATTTGGGTTACTGTCTGGTCTGCTTATTGGAATTCTCATTTGCCTTGCCCTATGGACTCTGTTTGCTGTTGTCTAACCCATTCCTTACTGATTACTCTTCTGTCTTGTATTCCATACAGCTGTTGCATGGATTTTTACACATTTTATCTCATTACAAGTATCATAACGGTACATACTAGAATTAAAAATTACTACTTTTCTTTTAAGGAACTACCTTTAAGTCAGTTCCCAAACTTTTCAGCCCGCGACCCCCAAAATAACAATGCCAGTGACTAGCGACCACCAAACCAATCTGCTGAATCTGACGCTATTACTGTGTCTTTAATATAATGATATCACCTCAGGGATCACAAAAAAATCGAAAGGCTGATGGCTTTTTATTTGCATGATGTTTTTTTAATGTTTATCACTAACAGGTTAACAATGTTACTATTAATACCTATTTTGTTCTTCAGTAGGTTATGGATAAAATATGATCATAGTTTAATAAAATGAATTATATTTTTGGAAATCACTAAGCAAACCCATCTCATTGTCCCGTGACCCCCCAAGGGATCCCGACCCCCACTTTGGGAACCACTGCTTTAAGTAACCATTAAGTTATTAAAATGTATGTTTCGGAAAGGTACCTCTCCATTGCCTATATTTCTGAGAGTGTAGCCTATGTGTATCAAGTGCATGTCAACTTACACTAACCCTTACCCCAACCCCAACCTCACAGTCTACTTATAATCTAATGAGAATTAGTGGGCATGTAGATGCAATGTAACTTAAATTCAACAAACGGACCGTCAAAATAAAGTGTGACCAATTAAAACAAAGCTAGTGACATTTACAAACTAAGCAGATTTTCTGTTGGTTGATATGCCAAATCCATGTGGTCAACATAATCTGCTCTGGGGAATCTTTCACCTTCACACAAAAATCCTAATCCTGTGGATTCCTACTAAAAGGACAGTGTGATAAATAAAACAAGACAATAATTCATTAGTTAATGCATTTACTAACATGAACTAATCATGAACAACACTTGTACAGCATTTATTAATCATAATTGAACATTTACTAATGCATTATGAACATCCAAGTCTGTGCCTGTTAACATTAGTTAGTAACGTGAGTTAACATGAACTAACAATGAACGACTGTATTTTCATTAACTAACGTTTAATAACATGAATAAATACTTTAGTAAATGTATTGTTCATTGTTTGTTCATGTTAGTAAATGCATTATTAACATTAACTAATAAACCTTATTGTAAAGTGTGACCAAAGTATCTATGTAGAATCTTGACTGAATTTTAAAAATGTTAATCCAATTGTCAGATGGCGGTTTTTCCTGCAAAGATACTTGTCATTGATTTGTAAAAAGCACTATTTTTTATGAATGTTATCTTCTGAATTAAATGATATAGTTAAAAAACCAAAGAATATAACTTTTAAGTTAGATTAAATAGATTATGGTTAATTTGAAATGAGATTATATTAAATTATATTCCACATTAATAATACCCAGGTAGCAAAGAATTCTGGCCCAGATTGGGCATAAATCTGGCACAGCAGGCATTCATCCGGCACGGGCACACAGCAGGTGGGCCAAACATGGCCCTGGTTTGGCAGAGGTGACACCGTCTTTAGAGTGGCACATGATACTTGGGCCAGATATAAATTGTAGTATTTGGCCCAGATGTTCATAATCAATATGTGGGCCATATAAACTTGGCCCATCTTGACCTAAATTAAAAATACCTTGGTATTTCAAATAAAAATAAATAAATTCTACCAATCAGGTCACTTCAAGAAAAAAGTACACCCATCGCATGCCTAAAGCACAATGATTCATGGGTTTATCGATTTTAATTGCAGTTTTGACACACCCACATATCTATCCCAGTTCAGTCTCAGTTATAGGTTATTAACTTGGCTGAGACTTGGTCCAGATATAGTCCGTGTTTGGCCCTTGTCTGGAAGCCAGACTTGGTCCAATCATGTACCGTAATTCATTGCAGCTGATTGTGTGGGCCAGATCTGGGCCAGAGATATTTTGCTATGTGGGTACTGACTTGACTTAAAAGAACGCAATAAGTTATTACTATACCGTAGAATATTAATAATTTGCACATTTTTTTGTATGTACGTTTGTAATTATGGTTTTAAAATAAAAAAATATCGATTTTAAATAAACGGAACAATAATGTAGGTTGATTTTTTACAAAAAAATCAATCACATAATAAAAGATATGGCATGTGTCACTGTAACCCCGGGGAGTGACACATACAACTAAGGTAAGATCCACAATGCAGGTTTATTCGTCATCAGGCAAGCAAAGGTCAGCACAGGTGCAAACAGATATGTACAGGCAAATCCAGAATCGTAGTCAATATAACAAGCGAGAGGTCGAAAAACAGGCGGCAGACAGGGATAACTAAATAAACATTGCTAGGCAAGTACATGGGAAAACAAGGCTAGGAAAATGCATTGTAACGTCACTGCACGACTCGGCAAAGTGAATGAGTGAGTGTATAGCTTAAGTAGTGTGTGCAATCAGTCTCTGACAATCCTCAGGTGGTGCGAGTAATCAGTCTAGATAAGGAAGCATGTGTGAGTGTGACCGGAGTGCATGTATGAATATGTAGTCCAAAAATGGCAGATTTGTAGTCCATGGTTATTGTTAGTGCAAACCAGCGATCTTATTGGATATGATCGCTGGTAATCGTGACAGTCACATAGGACGTTCTTTGATTTTTTTTGCATCTTTTCTAAATGCAATGTATTATCTTTTATCCTTTGTTCAACAAACTAACAATTTAAAGGTAAAGTTCACCCAAAAATGAATGTTCCTGACTGTTTTTGAACACTCAAGTGGTTGTAAACTCAATGAATGACTTTCTTCAAACAAGATAGTCTAAAGAATGTTAGAAAAAGCAACCTTTGACATCTATAGTAGGAACAAATCACACTATGGAAGTCAATGGTTGCTATTTTCCAAAATTCTTCAGTACATCTTAAATAAGATATAAGATATAACTTTGAAATAGGTGGAGAACGAGTAACTCATGGCAGAATTTTCATTCTGGGTGAACTCTTGCTTTGAGAGTGTTCTAAAGATTTTCTAAGCTTAACCTTATTTTTCATTGCTGAGGAATTCCTTCAAAGAATCATGCTGAAAATCGGATCTATTATTGGAGAACGCAGATAATTTGAGATAAATGTGACTCGAGGATGTTGGGTCTAAATATGAACCTGTATGGAAAATGGGTTTGCATGGCTAAGATCACAAGCCATGAATCTTTTAGTTGCCTCATAACCAGCAACCACAAAAACAATGCCCCGTTTATTTGATGTCATGGAGCATTTAAAGGGGTCATATTATGTTCTTTTACAAAGTCTTGATTCTGTTTGAGGGGTGTCCTAAATCATGTTTTCTTAATTGGTGTTTCGAAAAACCCATTATTTTTCACATCGTTTTACAATACACATTATTTTTACAATACATTTCTCCCCAGGCTGGAACAAATGGATCGATTAGTTGATGAAGGCCTGCGTTTGATGAAATGTGTTGTGATTGGTTAGCTGTCCTGGTGCATTGTGATTGGCGAACATGTTACACTGTTTTAGTATCTGCTATGCTGGAAGCAGCAATTTGTATTTGTTCTGGGGGCTGGCGCTGAGCCAGAAAAAAGATGAGCACATCACTTCAAAAATAAAAATTTATCAATGTTTGCCATGGCACAGTGTATGGCCATTGAAAAAGTAACAAATTTTATTAAAAACCAAATGGATGAATATGAAGAAATTTGGAAGCCATTTAATTACTACATTAACAACAATAATATTGGTCATTTATTACAAGAAGTGTAACTAAGTATAGTGTTTTTATTTATTTATTTATTTATTTTTGTTTTGTTTTGTGTGTGTGTGTGTGGTTCATTTTGTTTTGTTGGATAACATAACTTTTATGTGTAAAGTACAGTAATGTATACTTGGTTTTTAGGTACCTAACAATATTTGTTTTTTTGCATTTAAATTGTCTCTTGTAAGAGAATTCTGTGTATTTGTATAGGGGAGAAGAGAGTGATGTTCTTTTGTTGGGGTGGGAAATAATTGCAACGAAATGGAATTGTGTTTTTCTGTTACCTGTCTTGTATAATCAAAAACAATAAACACATTGTTAAAATAAAAAACAAAAAAAAAACTTATCAATGTTTTAAATTATATAACATATATTAAAGACATTTGAATAGACACAGTGCTCAGCATATATGAGTACACCCCTCACAAATCTCTCATTTAAATTATGTTTTTATAGGATGCTTTACAATATTTAGTCAGAATGTTTAAAAAAAACAAAAACTTATCAATGTTTTAAATTATACAACATATATTAAAGACATTTGAATACACACAGTGCTCAGCATATATGAGTACACCCCTCACAAATCTCTCATTTAAATTATGTTTTTATAGGATGCTTTACAATATTTAGTCAGAACGTTTACTCTAAACTTCCAGCTAATCAGCCACTTACTTCCCTGCGAACAATTTTGTATTTAATAGACGTCTGATAGACATCTAAAACAAGACTAAACTTGGCTGTCAGTGAAAATCTAATAGACATCTAAAGCCTGGTTTATACTTCTGCATCAAGTGACCGGCGTAACCCACGGCGCATGCAACGCGCGTAGCTGTGCATTTATATTTCTGCGCGCTGTCTCTGTTGGTCTGCATTAACACTTCCAAAACGCTAGTTGGCAGTGAGGTGTAAATGTTCCTCTGTGTCGAGTTTCTTCGCTGCTGTTTTGCTTTTCCTGAACACTTCCGGGATGTACAAGTGGCTCAAACTCGCTCATTTTGAGGCAGGAACCAGCGGACGTGCAACAACTTTAACTATGAGGTAAACACAAAACAAAACGTTCCATCCGGAGCTCCTTCACGGGACTCCACACTTGTAAACAATCGCTCCATCAGGCTTGCATCATTTACGCGGCTCTGTCCCACCCAGACTCGTCAGCGCTACCAAGCCGACCAATCACAGAGCTTGCGCTACGCGTTGTTGCGACGTGTAGTTACATTTTTTGAGAGGTGCACGTCAGTGACGGCGACGGCCACGGCGAAGGGCCATGCGTCAGCGCTGTAGCATACACCGGCGTTTAACGCAGAAATATAAATCAGCATTAAGAATTGCCCAAAACTAGACTAGTCGTCAAATAGACAGATTAGACAGACTTTCTATGTCTAGTCATTCATTTCTGTTTATTTGATGACTAGTCTAGTTTTGGCCTATGTTTAGATGTCTATTATACATCTGTTAGACATCTTTTAAAAACAAAAAATGCTTGCTGGGTTTATTTTTGGGGGAAAAAATTTATGAGTTTACATGTTGCAAATCCAGCAGCTCTTATCTCTCCACTGCAGTGCAGACTAACATGGCGTTCAATGGTCATAGATCAGCTAATATGATCATTATTAAGATGTTTCAACAACTAAATACGTGTTCTCGCAATTATTTGAGAATTGGGATATCAAATATTTCACAATTAGATAAATTTGAGCTGATATTATTGGTCAAAATCAAGAGGCAACCTCCCGCTCTCCCTCAGGAAGCCAATACGGAAGTAACTAAAACTGCAATTCATCCGAAATTCCGCTAGTCGTGGCCGCTCCTGGCTCCAAAATAGAGCAAATTTCAATTGAGCCCACTTTTAGAACGGCCAACTTTAAAGCAGAAAAAAAAGGTGTTTACAGCCTGGTACAAAAACAGATTTTGGTTAATACAGCTAATATTACCCTTCATGTGAGGGGGGTGAATTTTATTATAACTCATCCGTTTCCTTTATATTAAGTTATATTAAGTTTGCATAATTAAGGGCGTGGCCACTTGAGTGACAGCTAGGTCTCGTTGGTCGCCGTCACGTCACCTCAGCTGAATCCTGCAGATTAGCCACTGAACTCGGCATATTTATCGTATTTCTGTGTTGTTTTATGTGGCTTTACACAGTCAACTGCCTTTTGGACTTGTTTCCTACAATTATCAGATGGCATGGCATGCTGAGTGCACTTACTTGTGCTCACAAACCATTCACCTGGCCTCCGTTTCCCATGTGAGTAAAGTTATATACTTATATACCATCTCTATACATGTATTTGTTTTATTTAAGATCATTTATCGTTTATATTTATATTTAGAGCTGTAATGCACTCCAGAATCTGTCAGATTGATTAGCTGTAGGCTCTAGAACAGTCGTCTGAAGCGTTGTCACACAGTGTTATGCTGGATTTCATCAATAGTCTTACATTAACTAACACAGACTATATCTGAAGTGTTTGGAAGTAATTCACATTTTCCTCCTGTTGAAAAACGTCATAAGAACAATGTTTAGTGGCTCAATGTATTACAGCAGTGTTTTTAAAAGTCTAAACACTTTATTGATATAGTGTACAACCAACCACAAGTGGTCAGAATACAAACAAGTCACAGGTGATAAAGTATTAAGCGTTCTCCCAAAGTAAAGTGTGTCTGAACCAGGTCCAAGCGAAATGCCAGCAGGTGTCTGTAGCTCCGCTCACTCTCCACCTCTTTGCCCTTATTTGGTATGTGGGTGTGATGACGCGCGAACAAAATGGCGATGGTTGGCCGCGCTTACTTGTGCCTTCTTTTGCGCTCTTTAGAAACCTATGGGTGACGTCACGGATAGTACGCCCATATATTTCACAGTCTATGGTCAAAATAGGCTTGCACTGAAAAACAGGATGTATCCGAGAAGCAATGTTATTGTCGTTTTGCTACTACCCACCCCCAACACTTGCATTTACATGGGTGGGGCTAATTGGGCAGATTTGTGACATCATAAACCCCGGAAAACTACCTTTGTTGTCTGAACAAACTGTTTGTTGTAGTTCTTGAATGCATATTTTTAAATAGATATCTCCTTTTGGAACTGACTTTGAGATTTGTAAATTTTGTATGCCCAAACACACACACTAAAACTGACTTTCATTTAAACAGTGAAAAAGCATAATAGGACCCCTTTAAAGATAAAAAAAGGTCTATATTTGATAGATAAAAGTAATCAGTAATTAGTAAAAGTGAAAGTAATTAATTTATCAAAAGTTGTATTCCTACCCTGCAGCAGGGATGCTGTGAATGCCGTCACCACGCTACAACCGCAAAGCAGAGCTACATGGTTTGTAATCAGCTCAGCTTTCAGGATCCATTCAAGAAACGAAGCCACAAGAGCAGCCAGGAAGCCCAGAACAGTTGCTTGTACCTGTAGAGACATATGAACCTTAACAAAGAGAAGAATTTCAAGAATTGAACATTAAATGAGTAAACGAGCTGCATTGACCTGTTTGAGGGCAAGATTTCCTTTGATCAGGTTCCACTTCTCCCTTGAACAGTTCATTCTGCCAACATTCACCTGTAGATATGAACTGATTTACTGTTTACTCATTTAATTGGGGAATAAATTATATAACAAAGCTTGACAAAATATGCTTAATTTGCTAAAAGTCATTCAAGTTTAACACTCAGGGCCCTATCATACACCCGGCGCAATGTGGCGCAAGGCGCGATGCAATTGTTGCTTACTAGGTTCACCTCGGCGCAAGAGTCTTACGTTTTGTGCCACGCTGTTTTAATAGCAAATGCATTTGCGCTCATATGTGCGCCCGTAGGTGTTCTGGTCTAAAAAGGAAGGCGTTCTTAGGTGCATTGCTGGTGGGTTGCTATTTCGAGAAACTATAATAGATTTTTCAATAGACCAGAACAAAGCCAGTCTATTGTCCAGCGCAGAGAGCGTTAGTTGTGCGCCTCGCTTACACACTGCTTAATACACACAAGATATAGAGCAATACGCAAATATCTTTACATATGAAAAAGAATTAAAATATTAAGGATCTATTTATAGGAAATAATAAGGATATAAATATAAAGGATTAAAATATTACAAAACATTATTTTCTAGCCTACATAAATATAAATACCATACGTTCATGCCTTCTTCATCTCGGGGTGCTTTTCTAGTTTATTCATAACAATTTGCTTTTGTATAATGTTTTTATTATTAGCAGTATTATTTATTATATGCACATATTTATATTTGTTTATTAAAAACAAGCTTAGGTTTGCCCACCTGTCAGGTTTTAGACCATATGGGGCACAGCATGTGTATTAGGATATAACTCAGGTTTTTGAACACACTTCAATATTATTGTTCATTTATTCGTTAGCTGGAAATTAGAACTGAATTTAGAAATAGTTTTGAAACAAATCTTTGTGCTCAACAAACAAAATTAATTATTTATAGGCTAATTGATGTCTTTGCGTACAAGGTTTTTCTATCCACGAGAGTGAAAGTGAAAGTAGATAATGAGGAGGCCTTACATCTCGTTCTCGCGCTGTAGATGCTCTGTTTAACTGTTTTCTTGCTAGTGAAGCGCTCAGTTTTTCCACTTCCACTTACTTTACGTCATGTAAATAGCAAATGCACCATGGTGCGAAGCAACTGGCTCTTAAAGGGAATAGGAGATGAGACTCTGATTGTTTTTTTCTCAAAACACACCTACAACTCATTAAGAAAATAACGTCAACCCTTTTAGACCATGCGCCACGGCGTAAAGCGTAAACCTTAAATTAGCAAAAGTGGATTCTGACACGTCCTTAATGCGTTTGCTCCCTGCGCTTTGCACTTTGCGCATGGATCGTCAAAATAGACCCCTTAGACTTCTTTTTTGAGCTGAACATAACAAAAAAAATTATAAATATTTACTCAACATGAACAATTTTATATGAATGTATTAACATTTAATATACTATGTTGCAATGCCATAGAAGAATCCCAAATCTTAATCTAATGAACCATCTTATAAAACTTTTATTTATTAATTTTCCTTCAGCTTAGTCTCTATTTCAGAGGTTTCCACAGTAGAATGAACACAGTGGATGCTGCATAACCCTAAACTGGGAAACACCCATTCGCTCTCACATTCACACAATACGGCCAATTTAGTTAATCTAATTCACTTATAGTGCGTTTCTTTGGACTGTGGGGGATACTGGAGCACCCGGAAGAAACCCACGCGAACATGGAGAGAACATGTAAACTCCACACAGAAATGCTTAATGGCCCAGCTGGGACTCAAACCAGCAACCTTCTTGCTGTGAGGCGACAGTGCTAACCACTAAGCCATCATCCGAGCCCTCTCTGATGAAACATTAATTTGACTTTAATTAATAACTAATGTGTTTAAAAAGAAATCAAACATTCTAGTGTGGCGTCATTTCAATCACTGCAAAGAAAATCAGTTTGTCATAGCAGTATTTTTTGGTTCCTTCAAGATTTTGATTTGGGGTTTTGCATTGACTTGTGTACAGTTTGCATTGACTAGTATGCAATTTACTTGTGAAAATACTTAATTCCCTGTTTAGTGTGAACCTAGCATAAAAGTGTTGTGATTTTCACCAGTTGGTTTGGTGTCCCCTTAACATTTTTATGTGGACAGAGAGTTTTTTCAAAAATCAAAGCGGGGAAAAGTGTGTTTAGAAAAACCTCTGACCCATGTACGTGCCCAGCAGGCACACATAGTCATACGATGTAGGTATTTGGGTATATTTTGGTTGCAATGTCAGGGGAGCAAAATCCAACGTCAGTATAACATCAGTAGATGGTGACCTTTGGTTAATTTTTAGGTAGTGGATTTAACTAACCAGCATCCAACGTCATTTTAACATCACAATGTGACGCCCATACAACGTCTAACATTAGTTGACCATGATCTTGGGTTGGTTTGAATTTGTGGCATTAACTAACCAAAATCCAACATCATATTATCGTAATAATGTGACGTCCATACAACGTCTAAGTGTGACATCAGTTGATCGTAATTTTTGGTTGGTTTAAATTTGTGGCACTAACTAACCAAAATTCAACATTATTCATTCATTCATTTTCTTTTTGGCTTAGTCCCTCAATTAACCTCCGGTCGCCACAGTGGAATGAACCGCCAACTTATTCAGCATATATTTTTACACCTGGGGGAAACCCACGCCAACATGAGAAGAGCATGCAAACTCCACACACAAATGCCAACTGGCCCAGCCGAGGCTCGAACCGAGGTGAACGTGCTACCCACTGCGTCACCCAATCCAACATCATCTTAACTTCATAATGTGACATCCATACAACGTCAAAGTGTAACATCAGTAGACATTGATCTTTGATTGATTTTAGGTTGTTGAATTAACTAACCAAAGTCCAACGTCATCTTAACATCATAATGTGACATCCATACAACGTCAAAGTCTAGCATTTGTTGACCATGACCTTTGGTTGGTTTAAATTTGACGTCCATATAACGTCAAAGTGTAACATAGGTAGACATTGATTTTTGGTTGATTTTACATTTACATTTACATTTAGTCATTTAGCAGACGCTTTTATCCAAAGCGACTTACAAATGAGGACAAGGAAGCAATTTACACAACTATAAGAGCAACAATGAATAAGTACTAAAGGCAAGTTTCAGGTCTGTAAAGTCTAAGAAGGGAAGTGTTAGTAGTTTTTTTTTTTTTTTTTTTTTTTTGTGTATGGTTTGTGTCCTCAAACCATACACAACAACTGAAACAAATCTTAAATGTACTTACAGGCTGCTGGTCTAGATGCTGCTAAAGTGCTTCTCCTGCCGACTAATGCTAGCGTGCTCACTATATAGTGGTTACCTGGCGTTTGGACACGCCTCCCGAGTCAAAACAAGGGCCGAAACTGAGGCGGACGACGCGAAACCGCGTCTGCGTTCGCTACACAAGCTCTTATAGTAACCAAGGAAACAGTGGCTAAACAACTTCTAGTATTATACACAACTGAAAGCAAGTTTAAATGTCCTACAACTTTACACAAACAGCTGGAAACAAGTCCTCAAACCATACACAACAACTGAAACAAATCTTAAATGTACTTACAGGCTGCTGGTCTAGATGCTGCTAAAGTGCTTCTCCTGCCGACTAATGCTAGCGTGCTCACTATATAGTGGTTACCTGGCGTTTGGACACGCCTCCCGAGTCAAAGCAAGGGCCGAAACTGAGGCGGACGACGCGAAACCGCGTCTGCGTTCGCTACACAAGCTCTTATAGTAACCAAGGAAACAGTGGCTAAACAACTTCTAGTATTATACACAACTGAAAGCAAGTTTAAATGTCCTACAACTTTACACAAACAGCTGGAAACAAGTCCTCAAACCATACACAACAACTGAAACAAGTCTTAAATGTACTTACAGGCTGCTGGTCTAGATGCTGCTAAAGTGCTTCTCTTTTGAGCTTAGTACCTTACTTAGTACCTTACACAATTTTAGATTGTGGAATCAACCAACCAAAATCCAACATCATCTTAAAGTCATAACGTGACGTCCATACAACGTCAAAGTGGAACATCAGTAGACGCTGATTTTTGGTTGGTTTAAATTTGTGGCATTAGCATCATAATGGGGCGTCATGGTGGAGCAGTGGGTAGCACAATCGCCTCACAGCAAGAAGGTCGCTGCTTCGAGCCTTGGCTGGGTCAGTTGACATTTCTGTGTAGAGTTTGCATGTTCTCGCTGTGTTTGCATGAGTGAATGGATGCTCCGGTGTTCCCCACAAATCCAAAGACATGCGGTAAAATTGAATGTGTGTAAATAGTGTATGGGTGTTTCCCAATCATGGGTTTCAGCTGGAAGGGCATCCGCAGCGTAAAACGTGCTGGATAAGTTGGCGGTTCATTCTGCTGTGATGACCCCAGATTAATAAAGGTACTAAGCTCAAAAGAATACGACTGCATGAACTTCACAATGTGCCATCCATATAACGTCAAATCGTAACATCAGTTGACATAGATCTTTTGTTGGCTTTAGGTTGTGGAATTAACCAACCAAAGTCCAACCTCATCTTAATGTCATAATGTGACGTCCATACAACGTCAAAATGTAACATAAGTAGACGCTGATTAATTTTTTTTTTGTTTGTGGCATTAACTAACCAAGATCCAGCGTCTGCCTGAAGTTGGACATCGATGTCTATCTGACGTTGAATTCTGACGTCAACCTGATTTTCATTTCCAACCAGAATCCAACAACCTGACGACATTGGAGTACAACGTCAATCAGACATCATGTTGATGTCCTGTGCTTGCAGGGTGTGGACATGGCCTAAGACACCAGCCTTCAGACACTTTCTTGCAGCAATAAAGTCCATTCTTGGCAATTTAAAGAGCTGTTTCATTTTTTAAACTTTGAAAATAACCTTGCAAGACATGAATAAATAAACTATAATCTCAGTTTCTTTTGGTGAACTATCTCTTTAAGATAAAATATAATCTTACAGCAGTGGAAAGTCTTGAAGCCAGCGTCATCTCCAGGTTTCCCTTTAGGCCCAGCAGAGGTGGGACAAGAATGAAGATCTCAGTCACGTTACGGAAAACATCCCAGTGCTGATTGACCAAAACAAAAAACAAGTATTTACAATTATATTTCAAATCCAGCCCCCAAAATCTTCATCCCCCATACATTTACCTGCACTACGTCCAGCAACATCCCAGCCAGCACCGTTCCAAAACCCGCAAGCAGGAATGGAAACAAAATCTGTAAAACCATGGCCCTGATTGACTCACTGGGCATCTCCTGGATATTGTGTGGCTCATCTTGTGATATGTTCACTGTTGCCCCGTAAAAAGCAGTGGAAAGCAGAGGATCAGACTCTGAAGGCTCCCTACTGCAGACACGAGTCAAACTAGATGCCCTGTCAAGATCTCCGGTCTCTGGAGAAAGCTGATGGCTGTTTTCACTGGAGGACAGGAGAGACGATGTCAGCTGACCCTCTCCCTGATTCACTTCAATGACTGATTCCATCGCCATCACACCATGCCAAATATTTTTTACACAGTCTTGGAGTTTGAATTGATGAGTGGTGGACCATGTATAGATATGTTGTATAATGAATCTCACTGTTGGATATTCAGAATAAAAATGTAATTACGGACCAATGTAAGATGATTTGATGGTTGCTTGTTTCATCTGAAAAACATAAGTCAGAATATAAAAATTTAAAGATTAAAAAGAAAAATCTGACTGCTGAATATTTGCATCGCTGTTAAATTACTCACAGTACAACATTACATTATTATTTCCAATTTTACTCAAAGTCGTTGTAACCAAAGATCAGCTTTGAAATATTAAACCTAAAATGTGTCAAAAACTAATGATTTATTTTGTCAAACAATTATTTTTCTTACAAACTTAATTTTGGGATGAAAAACTTTAAATATTTACAGTACTGTTGTATTAAACCACTATCAAGTGGGTTACAATTATAATGGTTATGCTAATAACCTATATAATACCTCTATAATTAACTATATTAGTATATATTAGAATTCATTCATTTTCTTTATGGCTAACTCTATTAATCTGCCAACTTATTAAGAATATGCTTTATGCATCACTGGGAAACACCCATACACACTCATTCACAAACAAACACTACAGATTTTGGGCAGATACAATTTTAGCTTGCCCAATTCACCTACAGCGCATGTCTTTGGACTATGGGGGAAACCGGAGCACCCGGAGGAAACCCACACGAACATGGGGGAAACATGCAAACTCCACACAGAAAAGTCAACTAACCCAGTTGAGGCTCAAACCAGCAACCTTCTTGCTGTGAGGCGACAGTGCAAACCACTGAGCCACCGCGTCACACTATATTATATTATATTATATTATATTATATTATATTATATTATATTATATTATATTATATTATATTATATTATATTATATTATATTATATTATATTATTATTCATTCAATCATTTTCTTGTCGGCTTAGTCCCTTTATTAATCCAGGATCCAGGATCGCCACAGTGGAATGAACCGCCAACTTATCCAGTTTTTACGCAGCGGATGCCCTTCCAGCCGCAAGCCTTTTCTGGGAAACTATATTATTATATATAGTTTATATATTATCATACTGTATTATTATATTATATTATATTATATTATATTATATTATATTATATTATATTATATTATATTATATTATATTATATTATATTATATTATATTATATTATATTATATTATATTACATTATACTGTATTATTATATTATATTATATTATATTATATTATATTATATTATATTATATTATACCATATTATATTATATTACATTATATTATATTATTATATTATATTATATTATATTATATCATACCATATCATTTTATATTATATTATATCATACCATATCATTTTATATTATATTAAATTATATTACATTATAAATTCATTTATTTTATTTTCGGCTTAGTCCCTTTATAAATCTGGGGTCGCACAGCGGAATGAACCGAAAACTTATCCAGCATACGTTTTATGCAGCGGATACCCTTCCAGCTGCAACCCATCACTGGCAATTATATTATATTATATTATATTATATTATATTATATTATATTATATTATATTATATTATATTATATTATAAATACATACAAATCTAATTAGACATATTTTGTGGTTTAACACTTGAACTTTTTGTATAAAAAAACAGAAGCAGTAACGACACAATTATCATTTAGCACACATGATTGATTATACTGGTCTGACATACTATATAAAAAGAAAAAAATGTTCTACTCTATTAACGCAATAGCTATTAATTTGGCTATTAATCTTAACTTTAAGTCCAAAACGTTTTGGAAAGAAAAATGAAAACACAAAATTGGTCATCATCAAATCGAGTCAAATTTGATTAATACTGAACATTTGCATCACTGTTGGATAAAACACAGAATTTTTTACTATTTATTATTTCCAATTTCATTTGGAGTCACCGTGACACTGAAGATCAGGTTTGTAATGTAATTTCATTGCACTAAGTGTTTTAATTTGACAAATATGTTTATATTAATTCCACACATTTTATGCAACATACAAATATTTACAGTGCTGTTGTACAACAAGTAGGATAAATTATAATGTTTATGCTAAGGCACAATATTGGCATGATAAACACTGTCAGTTTTCTTATTTTATTTCTTGTTTTATTTATTGCATTATGATACATTGATCTCTGTCAACTTTTGATGTTAAAAGTTCAACTGTGAACAGTTGAACAAAGTGAATTTTATTGACATTTTAGTAGTCACAGGCCCGTAGGCAGGGGGGGTTCGGGTGGTTGGAAAGACCCATCCCTCACTGACAAAAGTCCAGAATTTCTCCCATACATGTCCTATTTTGACTGCTATGCCATCATAAATAGTGAAAATAACCCATGTAAAAAGACTGTAAGACCAAGCAGAATCCTCTTTTGGCTGTTGCTTCTGTGAGCTAATCAGTTTTGGCTAATGCAAACAATTATTTGCAACACATATCACTATATGCATTCCTGGCGAATTATTTAGCCAGAGGAACATATGGCTATTTTTTATAAGTTCAACAACCAGCTGTGCAAGAAAACATACAATCTGACCCAGGTGAAGCCATCTTTCCCTACTGTATTGTTTTTAAATGGAGAAAACATTTTACAACTAACTTTTATTTAAATTTAAATACTAATTTGGCTATACTTGTTATCCATTCGTTTTCAAATGTACTTTTTATAAGAGAAACTAGAAAAAAGTGAAGATGTACATTATTATTATGATTATTATTATTATTATTATTATTATTATTAATATTAATATTATGTTAAAAAAATTAATATTCAAATGTTCAAATTCTGACTGAGTAAAGTCGAATGCACTGGCCAGTATGTTATTTGCCTAATAAATGACAATAGGCTACTGTTTTTAATTTCAAGCAGACACCTAATGTGATTTTTTACGTTCAAAATAAGTATTTATTCATATTTCTTTATTCTAAATCTTTAGGAAATATCTTCGGTACATAAAAAAGAGTGGTTATGGTGACTATTTGACACTAAAATGTGGTATTTAAATCTCACAATTAAATAATAATAACACTGTGAATAACTGCAAAAAGGTCCGCTTTTTGAGAAAAAAAAACAACCCCTTTCACCAGGCTGGCTACGGGCCTGACTTATAACAATATATTGAATAATAATACATTTATAGAGAATTAAGTTTGTAAAATAACACAAAAAATACTGGCAGATTATAACCAGGCTTTTGTACCTTAATTTACAACACAACCCTAGACAATAAATCACTTCAAACTATTAACAATGTTAATAAAAGTCATATTTTCAAACGTTAACATCAAAAGTTGTTGGAGAAAAAATCAAGGTCCCATAAAACAATTCCAAAAGAATAAATAATTATTCAAAAGCACTAAATACATAGTACTGCTAATTTACTGTTTTCTGTATAAAATGTATAAAATACACAAAAATTAAATAAGATATGTCTTGTATATAAAAAACAGAAACATAAACACAATTGTCATTTAGCAAACACTATTAGGTCTTACTTTTTAACAAAATATGTTCTGTTTAAAGCTATAGCTATTAAATTGGCTATTATTCTTAACTTTAAGTCAATGAAACAATAAATATAACTTACCTCAAAGCAGCAAAGACCTAAAACCAACAAGCTGAAAGTTGTCGAGTACATGTTGTACTCGTTTCTCTCCTGATTAGCCTTCCATACAAATTATTAGAGTGACTGTGTGACAGTCAATGAAGGTTTGTGGTGAATGTTGTGCTGTCCCCATACGGCCCATTAACGTATTTGGCACACATTTTTTCATTACAAAATGATGACAGACCAAACTGTTGCTGTAGGGTGTATGCTTGTGAATGTGGTCATTGGGGTTTAACTGACTGGTAAACAATAATGTATTCATTTGCACAATAACGAGGAAAAGGTTGGTCCGTATTTGTGTTTTCACTGTGATGCTTGACGCCACTCGCAGGAAAGTTTGAGAAGTGCAAGTCAAGTCACATTCTTCAAAACATTACTTTTTAATACCAGGTTTTCCACTGGCTGTTGTATTTACACAGATTAAATAATTTATTTGATTTAATCTACTTAGTTTTATTAAAATTAAGAAATTACGTAATCATTTACCTGCTCATGCCCTGATAACACAACGTAAGCAGGGGCGGATTTACCCAATAAGCAAGCTAAGTGGGTGCTTAGGGGCCCCCAAGTAAACTATATGGTAAATTATATAAGGTAATGGTCTAACAAATACAATTTTAATGTAATTATTACAACTACACAAATTTGTCTCCCATCCTGAATCACTGAGCAGTCCAGCAGTTCAAAGGTAAAGGCTTTAAAATTCATATTCATCTATAAAAAAAATAAAACAAAACTAATAATTTAAAACGTAGCGATTGCAAAAAGATAAAACATAGAAAAGGAGAGATTAAAAAAACATCAATATAAATAAATAGAAAATAAATAAAAGTACAGAGGGTGCATTTAAGACTGTTTGGCCCTGTGACTAATTGCTTAGGGCCCCCAAAACAATAAATCTGCCCCTGCTTGTAGCTCTAAAATTACATTGTGTTTTGTAAAATATCCATGGTTAGAATACAGTTAGTATTATTAATTAAACAATTATGTATTATGATTTATAGTCAAATGTGAAATACATTTTTTTACGTCTAATTATGGATTCTATAGCTTGACAAAAATGTCGTTGTCATTTTTGGTGATGTGATGATTGTATTTACCAACTTTTTTTTCTTAGGCTGAACCCTAATTTAGAGTTAACATACTTACATTTTTCCTATTTGCATGTTCACAGTTCTTGATATACTAAAACAAAATAGCCTATTTAATCTACTATTTGTGTCTCTTGTGTAATACTATTTAATGTAATAAAATAAACATTGGTTGTCACCTCGCAGCAAGAAGGTCGCTGGTTCCAGCTTCGGTTCTTTGCGTCGGCTGGGTCAGTTGGTATTTCTGTCTGGAGTTTGCATGTTCTCCACGTGATGGCGTACGTTTCCTACGGGTGCTCCTGTTTCCCCGACAAAGACACTAAATTGTCCGTAGTGTATGTATGTTTGTGAGTGTGTGGATTTCCTGGGTGTTTCTTAGTGATGGGTTGCAGCTGGAAGGGCATAAAACATATGCGGGATAAGTTGGCGGTTCATTCCACTTTCGGGAAATTAACTGATTGAAATTACTTAATGAATACTGTAGTTAGTAATTTAATGTAATTTCAATTTTAGAATCCATTTGACCTAACATCAAATTGATTTGATTATTTTGTGTCTAAAACAGAAAAAAAGATTAGATTTTTTGTTATCTATGTTGGGCTTGTTCATTGATAATACAATTTACTATAGCAGTTTAAAATTAAAATGCATAATTACAGCAAAAATAATACTTGAATAACATTAAAAAGATTTATTTTTTTATTTTTTTATTTTATTTAATTTTTTTCACCTAAGTGTCAGATAGTTAACTTAATTTGTCCCGCACGAAATTTTCATTTGCAGCATACACTCACAGAGACATCAGACATTACACATTTGGCAGAATTATTAGCCCCCCCTTCATTGTTTTTCTTTTTCAAATATTTCCCAAATGATGTTTAACAGAGCAAGGAAATTTTCACAGTATGTCTGATAATATTTTTTCTTCTGTAGAAAGTCTTATTTGTTTTATTTTGGCTAAAATAAAAGCAGTTTTTTTTAATAACACATTTTAAGGTCAAAATTATTAGCCCTTTCAAGCTATATATATTTTTTTGATAATCTAGAGCAGTGAGTGGTCCTCAAACTGTGGTAGGTGCACCACTAGTGGTTCTGAGCTTTCTTCTAGCGATACGCAGAGGAATCCAATATGTCACATGTACATGCAATATTGATTTCAAAATGTATCAAAAATGATTCAAATATGAATGTGATCACATATAGCCTATATTTATGAGGTCCAATAATAATTTTCTTAATAATAGTAGTTAATCCGCCATGTTTTTAAACTGTGCAAAGCTGTAGCTGCTTTACTGGGCCTACTACGCTACTTCATTTCAAAACTGGTGGTACTTGGAGAGACTATTATTTCTGAGGTGGTACTTGATGAAAAAAGTCTGAGGACCACCGGTCTAGAAAACAAACCATAGTTATACATTAACTAATTACCCTAATCTGCCTAGTTAACCTATTTAGTTAAGTCTTTAAATGTCACTTTTAGCTGTATAGAAGTGTCTTGAAAAATATCTAGTCAAATATTATTTACTGTCTTTATGGCAAAAGATAAATCAGTTATTAGAGTTATTAAAACTATTATGTTTAAAAATGTGTTTAAAAAAAAATCTTCTCTTCATCAAACAGAAATGGGGAAAAAATAAATGGGGGCTAATAGTTCAGGGTGGGCCAATAATTCTGACTTCAACTGTATATAAATAAATCATATAAAAACATGGTAACCCTACTCTAAATAAATATCTAGTCTACTGGCCATCAACTGTGACTGATAGAGGAGGAATTTAAAAAACTTTAGCAAATATAAACATACAAATAATTATAACTGGCTGACATTTCAATATGTCAGTCATTTAATAACATTCTGTATATTCACAGTTCATGATATTCATTTATTCATTCATTCATTCAGTTTTTTTTTCAGTTTTGTCCTTTTATTAATCGAGGGTCACCACAGCGGAATGAACCGCCAACTTATCCAGCATATGTTTTGAACAGCGGATATACTTCCTGCTGCAATCTATCACTGTGAAACATCACACACTCATTTACACAAATACACTACGGTCAATTTTAGCTTACCCATTTCATCTGTACCACATGTCTTTGGACTGTGGTAGAAACCGGAGCACCCACAGTAAACCCACGCGAACACGGGGAGAACATGCAAACTCCACGCAGAAATTCCAGCCGACCCAGCCGAGGCTTGAACCAGCAACCTTCTTGCTGTGAGGCGATCGTGCAACCCACTGCGCCACCCGGTCGCCCAATTCATGATATTTGATTACATTTAAAATGATTTGTTTTAAATGAAAAATGAAAATACACACACACACACACACACACACACACACACACACACACACACACACACACACACACACACACACACACACACACAAAACACAAACAAACAGATTACTGTATTCCTATATGACAATAACATTACATGGCAAAAGTCTTCCATGTTTGAAATATTTAGATCACTATTCAACTAGCTAATGCCAGTAGATATGAAAAAATAACATTTTATAACCATGAATCACTATTCATAATTATGTAAACAATAAACTAAAACAAACTGTATTAGTAGGCCTACACTTTACAAAAACGTTTCATTATTTATTTACTAACATGAACAAATAATGAACATTGTTGAACATGAAAACTGTACAGCCTTTTCCACTCGTTTGAATGTGCACTTTTAAAATTCCATTTCATGGACATTAACGCAGTGTGATTTAACATAGACTAACAATTTATTAATTTATTCATGCTATTTTTGGTTTAATCTCTTTATTAATCTGGGGTCGCCACAGTGGAATGAACTGCCAACTAATCCAGTACGTCCCACGCAGCTTAAAGCTACAACTAGGAAACATTCACAGTGAGAACATGCAAACTCCACACAGAATCACCAACTGACCCAGCCAAGGCTCGAACCAGCGACCTTCTTGCTGTTAGGCGAACGTGCACTACCCACTGCGCCACCCTGAACAATAACTTTATTTCCACTAACTATAACATTAAGAAAGAATGATAAATACTGTTATGTATTGTTCATTATTCATTTATGTAAATATTGTGAAGTGCTGTAAAGAGCTATGTTAGGAGAGCGGGAGTAAGTGAATGATTGTAATTTCGCATATTTTAATAAAACTAAGAGGAATATATAGAATTACTCGACTTTCGATTTTACCTAGGAGCTTTTATTGTGTAATTCGCTCAGCAGCACAACCGGAAGTTGGCTTTAGTATGCGAAATCATGTGATTCCCAGCACAGACCCTCCTCTGTCTGTGCAGTAAAGCCCCAAAACAGACTGACCTAATGGCAGCTCACTGAAAACCCAAGTCTGTGGCGTTTCTGTAAGGATGGCTGTGGATTCATTATCTCCTGACTGGGAGTTTGACCGCTTTGACGATGGATCACAAAGTAAGAAACGCGTCTGATAATGCATTATACTGAGAACTGTTGTGTGTTGTAGAGCTGTGCAAAGCCTGCAGCTAGCTCAGTAATGTTAGCTAGCTGTCAGATGACCAGGGGAAAGTGGCCAAGTTTAAGCCCTCTGGTTAAATGAGTGGGTGTATGTGTGGTTTTGATCGATTTTAGGAAATGTGATAAGGAAGTCTTTCATTTCGAGTCATTTTCTTCCAGTTACATTATTAGAGGTTTGGATTTCTTTCAGTGTTAAAATTGTTAATTCATTTGAGTAAATTCTCCAGTGAATGGTAATCGTTTAATGTTTATATATATATATATATATATATATATATATATATATATATATATATATATATATATATATATATATATATACTGTTTATATAAATGTAGATTAGGACAATCATAGATAAACATTTTAAAGTGTATTGTCATTATCTCCTATCAATATTAATTCAACCAATATGATTATTTCTAAATAGTTGAGATAATGTTATTATTGTAATTATTAAAAAATATTTTTTACTTAAAGAAAGCATGTTGAATGCAAGTAAACTGCCAGATGTCTAGATCTTTAGTATAGTTTTGATCTGAGAGAGTACGTCTGTGTCTCGGACATTAGCAGGAAGGCTATTCCTGAGTTTAGGAGCCATATATTAAAACGCCTGACCTGGGTACTACCAGAAGTCCTGCGTTTTGAGATTTTAAAGAGTGTGTTGGAATTTATTAAGACAGAAGGTTGGTTAGATAAACATTAGCTATCTACAGTGCATCCGGGAAGAATTTCCACATTTATATAAGTTACAGCCTTATTCCAAAATGGATTAAATTTATTTATTTATTAAATATTCTACACACAAAACCCCATAATGACAATGAGAAAAAGATTTTTTGAAATTGTTGCAATTTTTTTTTAAATAAAAAAGCTGAAAAATCACATGTACATCAGTATTCACTTTGCCGTGAAGCTCTAAATTGAGCTCAGGTACATTGGCTGTTTCTCAATTCCAAGATCGCAGAGAACGGACTTGCGTTCTTGTGGAGAGCGGTCTTGCCAGGTGTCCTTGGAAGAACGAACTCAGGAGACCGCGAGTGCAGAGAACGCGTCCTTTGAGAAATGGGATGCTGCGTTCTTCCTGATGGTCATGTGACCTTCACACGTTTCAAATGGAAATTATTTAAATATTACAGCCTTCATACAACGATTTTAGTTTTCCCCCTCTTCAAAATATATACTTTGCATAAAAACATTATAAATATACTCTGCACAATATAAATAAAACAAATTTTAATACGAATTTCAGCAAACAAACACCCTTAATTTGTTTATTCCTTTATTAAGATATTCATGTTAATGTTTACTTTCACCGTTTCATTTAGGGAAACTCTTGAGGTAAATAAGTGATATCTCTGAACTTTAATAATAAATCTAGATAAAATGCTGCGCTTCCCACCTCCAGTCGCAATGACTTCTGGGACTTCCAGAGCGAGTTCGGTGCCCAAGTCTGCAACGGTGCGTCCTCGATATCAAGATCACATCCGGGAAGTTTCACGCGTCCTCCGTACATGATTTGATAAGGCATACACCTGTCTATATAAGGTCCCAGGGTGGACAGTGGATGTCAAAGCACAAACCAAGCATGAAGACTATAGAATTGTCTGCAGGTCTCAGATACGGGATTGTCTCGAGGAACAAGGCTGGGGGAGATTACAGAAAAAATTCTTCTGCTCTAATAGTTCTAATGAGCACAGTGGCCTTCATCATCCATAAGTAGAACCACCAGGACTCTTCCTAGGGCTGGCCGGCCATCTTAGCTGAGTGACTAGCTGCATTGGCCAGTGCGAGCCAGGGCTTTTATCGGGCCGAGCCGGACCAATCGCCCGGGAGGATGAGCAGGGAGGCTGTAATCATGTCGTGTTTCCACTGTCGGGCTAGTAGCTCGCAGCGCGTCAAGCAATCCCCGCCCTTAGAACGTCCCCCGAATCAAACGTCACACAACCCGCCCACTTCAGTGGGAATCAGGCAGATAAAGCGCACCATCGCATCATAACGAAACCATTAATATGAAGACACTGTTACGGTACAGCAGTACATTATATGTCTATACGCACAGGCCTGTGTGTTTCTATTTATTGAATTAATTTACTCGCTGACCGACTGTTGGCATCGTGCGTCGCTTGCCACTAACGGAGGATCCCAGCACAGTGAGCGCACCATCCATAATATAATAACACCACAGAAATTCTCTGTTAATAACTTGGTATGAAATGTATTTTATAACATTCATTCTTATTTAGATGTCAAACATTCAGCCCAAATGCTCCGGAGAGACCTGAAACATAAATTTTTCCCTAGGTTATATAACCTTTCATTGGTGATTCCCCTTTATTTAAGGATGTTTGCATATTACATTTTAAGTAAAGGAAAGTGTTAAGTATTTCAGCACTTAAGAGCAATTAATAAAATATAGTCTATATTTCACTGCGCTCAGCAGCTTTTCACTAATAAAGCTCTTCATGTATTTAAAATTTCATTTTAAAATTTCACCACGTCAAATAAAAACATAAACACTTGTTTGAGGACACAGAACACATTTTGTGTTTGCAGTTTTCCCTGATGTATTTATAAAGCGGCGCTCCGCAGGACTGGATGACAGAAAAAAAGGTTGCCTAATTTCTGCTTTCAACCACCCAAACATTGCTGTTTGCACGATTTCATTGATATCTTCGTATCCAAATACTTTATAAATAACATTTTAAACCTCCTCCAGTGTTTATTGTTTTTAGAAAATATTTCAATATTTTTTTTTCAGATAGGCCTTTGTAAAATGAAAGTAATATATGGCTTTAAAACGTTTTGATGTATTGTATATACCTATATTGTTATAGTTAGCCTTTGTTTATTTTATATTGGTTTATTTATTTAATGTGATTTTATTATATCCGATATATGCAACTCTTTAAATTTCAATATAGCTTAGGCTATTTTATCTAGATATGACACTATTGTTTTGAGTCTACAAAATAGGGCACGAAATTTGTAAAGTTTTAAGTCTTTCTGTTGTATTCATTTTTGTATTACCTCAAAAATAAACAAAAAAAAAAGAAAAAAGTCGCTTGCGGCATCAACAGAGTGAAGCGAGCGCTCTTTTACTCGGTCTCACACACACATACAGGCATCTAAATGCGCACAAACACACCCTTTAAATTTGACAAAACTCTCAACAACCTTTACTGTCTGCTGTGTCTTTAATATGGGGTAAAGATTATTATGCGTTATTGAAACATCAAGGAGGACGCAGCAAAGAATGTCACTTATAAGTTAAAGCTTAATTATTTCATGCAACACAGCCTTACATTTAAAAGAGAAACATATGGGCGATCATACGCAAAAAGACCCCAGCCTATAAGGCAAGATGTTTTCTTTCCCTTATTTATTTATTTGTGTGTTAGTTTGGCGCATATACTCTTGTGCGATCGGAAAACTAGTGTACGCCTTTTCTTTTACTCCGCCCCGATGCCCCAGCTGGCCCTCTTTGGCCCAAGGTATTCGGCGGGCCGAAAAAGGCTGGCCGCTGGCCCCAAGAAAGCCCTGCTTTGGCCCTATTAGGCCCCGGAAGTGACAGTGGAAACATGACTGGCCTTGGCTCGCTCGCTTTAGGTGCGATAGTGGAAATGCGGCTACTGGGGAAGAAAGGCCTTAGTCAGGAAAGGTGATCGATAACCCAATGGTTACTCTGTATGAGTTCCAGTGTTCTTCTGTGGAGAGAGGAGAACCATACAGAAGGACAACCATCTGTGCAGCAATCCACCAATCAGGCCTGTATAGTAGAGTGGCCAGACAAAAGCCACTCCCTGCCTTGAATTTGCGAAAGCAATCTGTAGGACTATCAGATCATAAGAAACAAAATTCTCTGGTCTGATGAGACTAAAATTGAACTCTTTGGAGTGAATGCCAGGCGTTACGTTTGGAGAAATCCAGGCACTGCTCATAACCAGGCTAATACCATCCCTACAGTAAAGCATGGTGGTGGCAGCATCATGCTGTGGGGAAGTTTTTCAGCAGCAGGAACTGGAGGACTAGTCAGGATAGAGGGAAAGATGAATGTAGCAATGTACAGAGACGTCCTGAATGAAAACCTGCTTTAGAGTGCTCTTGGCCTCAGACTGGGCTGACGGTTCATCTTCCAGCAGGACAATGCCCCAAAGCACACCACCAAAATATCAATGGAGTGGCTTCACAACAACTCGTGAATGTCCTTAAGTGGCCCAGCCAGAGCCCAGACCTAAATCGTATTGAACATCTCTGGAGAGATCTAAAAAGGACTATACATCGTCGCTCCCACCCAACCTGATAGAGCTTGAGAGGTACAGCAAAGAGGAATGGGCAAAAATTCCCAAAGGCAGGTGTGCCAAGCTTGAGGCATCATATTCAAAAAGACCTGAGGCTGTAATTGCTGCCAAAGGTGCATCAACAATGTATTGAGCAATGTGTACTTATGTGCATGTGATTTAAAAATAAATAAATAAATATGCAACAATTTCAAACAATATTTTTTTCACATTGTTATTATGTATATATATATATATATATATATTGTGTGTAGAATTTTAAGGAAATAAATGAGTTTAATCCATTTTGGTATAAGGCTGTAACATAAAAATTGTGGAAAATTGAAGCGCTATGAATAATTTCCAGATGCACTGTAGTATGGACAGCAAAGTTTTAGAGCTAACTAGAGTTTGATCCTTAAAAAAAGTCTTAATTTTAACTCTGTGTGGAGGTATTTTTGTACACACAGTTATTAAAGCCACAAATATTTCTTACAAATGTATTAATCAAAAATGTCTATGTAATTATATATCTCTCATTAAAAATGATCATTATAATACACCAGTTTTAACTTCAAACCTAATGTACATTTTCTGCACCAAATTTCTGGTTGTTTTCTGAATGTTCTAAATCTCATAGTAATTTATAATTAGTTTTTTTATACAACACATTTTATTAATTAAATTCATCATTTTCAACCATTGACCTGTTGTTAAGTTGACATGGAATGACCCATATAAAAGACTTCTAATGGTTAAAAGTTACATTAGTTTATCAATTCCTAAAAATGTAATTTATTGTCATTCAATAATTTAGTGTTGCATTTGTTTTGTTCCTGTTCAGAAATCCACACAGAAGTGCAGGTTAAAAACTATGAGCGGTTTTTAGAAGAATACATCGCTCAGCTGCAGGGTATTGAAGAAGCATTAGATGACTCTATTGGAGATGTGTGGGACTTCACTCTGGACCCCATCACTTTAAAGGTATTGTGTTTTTCATTATAGTTTCATAACAGTATTGTTTCCTTATAATCCGCATTAATTAATATCTTTGCTCTTTTCCAGCTTTTACCTTATGAACAGTCCTCATTGTTGGAGCTCATTAAGACAGACAATAAGGTAGAAGATGTTTATTATTCCTTATTTTGTTTTCAAACTGATTGCTTTTTTTAGATGCTGTGGAAAAAAGTTAATTGTGTTTTAACTTTTGTCTCTCTCTCTCTTAGGTGCTTAATAAAGTCATCACAGTGTATGCAGCGCTTTGTTGTGAGGTGAAAAAGCTGAAACATGAGGTAAGTTGGAAAAATGGTGTAAAAATAGGCATACAAGAACATATATTCAATTCAATTCAATTCAGCTTTATTTGTATAGCGCTTTTACAATGTAGATTGTGTCAAAGCAGCTTCACATAAATGGTCATAGTAACTGGAACAGTGTGGTTCAGTAACTGGAACAGTGTAGTTCAGTTTTTAATGTTTAAGTTTAGTTCAGTTTAGCTCAGTTCAGTGTGATTTAATCATTACTGAGAGTTCAAACACTGAAGAGCCAATTCATCGATGCGTAGCTCTACCAATCCTGAACCATGCGAGGCAGTGGCGACAGCGGAGAGGGAAAAAAAACTTCACCTGATGGGAGTGAAGAAAAAAAAAACCTTGAGAGAACCAGACTCAGTTGGGCACGACCATTTTAATTTCTCCGCTGGCCAAAAGTCTAGTGCAGAACTTCATTCGTCGTGGTTTAGGCTGGAAGATGGCCTCAGCGAAGACTCGTCTGTCCCTGGAGCGTCGCTGGAATCAGACTCATGTTCTCCACTCCCCACGACCATCAGCGCAGCAGCAGCTCAGGATATGGCCTGGTCCCGGATATGGAATCCTTGGGATCATCACTTCGCTGGTCTTGGATCCAATCAGTGACTCCGCATAATCTGAGGACCTCGGGATGAGTATCCCCAGGTGAAAATAGAGAATAAAGAAAATAATTAGCGTAGCTGCTGTTCATAGTGTATATAAGCAAGATGTAGGAGCCAGTGTGGAACCCGCTAGGTGATGCATTGAGAGTATGCTTTACTAAACAGATAGGTCTTTAATCTAGTTTTGAACTGGGAGAGTGTGTCTGAGCCTCGGACGTTATCAGGAAGGCTATTCCAGAGTGTAGGAGCCATGAAAGAGAAGGCTCGACCTCCTTTACTTGATTTTGCTATTCTAGGTACTACCAGAAGCCCTGAATTTTGAGATCTTAAAGAGCGAGTTGGTTTGTAGCGAGACAGAAGGTTGGTTAGATAAACAGGAGCTAGATTATTTAGAGCTTTATAGGTGAGAAGTAATATTTTAAATTCAATACGAAACTTAACAGGCAGCCAGTGTAAGGAGGATAAAATTGGGGTTATATGATCATATTTTCTAGACCTGGTAAGAACTCTGGCTGCTGCATTTTGTACTAATTGAAGTTTGTTAATAGAGGATGCTGGGCAGCCAGCAAATAGATCATTACAGTAATCCAGTCTCGAAGTCATAAAAGCATGGACTAGCTTTTCTGCATCTGAGATGGATAGCATATTTCGTAATTTAGCGATATTTCTCAGATGAAGGAAGGCAGTTTTAGTGACATGGGATATATGGTTTTTAAAAGTTAGATTGCTGTCAAATATGACACCCAAATCTTTTATAGTAGAGCTAAAGCTAACTTTGTATCCTTCTAATTGTAAATTGAGTTGCGAGATCTGCTGTATTGGTTAGGATTTCTGCTCACAGAGGCTGCATATGTTTGTTAACAGATTTTAAAAAGATGTAATATTATGAAATATTACTTGACTTTTAAATAAATGCTTTATTTTTTATGTTAATATACAGCTAAATAATCAGCCCTCGTGTGAAATTGTAATTATTTGTCAAATGTTTCCCAAGTGCTGTTTTAAAGACATGGTCCATTAAGGTATCATATTTTAAACTTTAGTTCATGTGCATTGCAGCTGTGTGAACATAAACAACATCTCTGAATCTAATACGCTTGTAATAGACTCAAAGTTCAATGCAAAGGGAGACATTGGCTTTCACAGAGTTAGCTTAGCAAAGCCAACAGCTAACAAAGTTTGGGGACTACAAAAAAAATACTTTCTCGGTTAGTGAGATTACAAACGCTTCAGGTTATGTGCATTCACCACACGCATACACCCCGCGTAGTGAAGGGGCGTGGCCAGAGGTTTTGCGCCTCCCTTACACATTGCTTAATACACACAGGATGTATAGGATGTAATACGCAAATATCTTTACAAATGAAAAAGAATTAAAGGATTAAATTATTAGAAGAATTATTATTTTCTACATAAATATAAAAACCACTACTTTCATGCCTTCTTCATCACAGTGGGCTTTTTCAGTTTATTCATAACAATATGTAAATGCTTAGTTTTCATAGTAATTTTGCTTCTATTAGTGGCCTTTTACATTATTTCTGAAATAAATTATACACCACCAAACTGACATGTTTTTGTTCTTCCTCATCAGTGCAGTCTTGACCTGTTGTGGCTTATTTACAGTAGATTTCACTTAAACAAACACTCAACTTTAAAAAAAAAAAAATGCTCTATTTTACTGCTTTTCTTGTGCTGAATTGATCCATTTTTTAATTCGTTCAGCCGGTCCCCAGGTCTGGCAGGAGCAGTTTAGCTTAGCATAAATCATTGAATGATCTAATCTGATTCAATGAGCAATGCTAAGCTAAGCTAAAAGGGCTCTTGCTAGATCTAAAAATCAGCTGAATGGATTCAATAATGATAAAATTCAACAGTTTAACACAAAAGGAGTTGTAGAATGGGCATATTTTCTTAAAAAAAAAAGTAGAGTGATGATTTTGAAAAGTTTAGCCAGAAAAAGTTTTTATATGTTAAGCTCATTTTTATATGCTAAGCTAAGCTAAAATGGCTCCTGCTAGATCCAGAGATTGACTGAATGGATACAAAAATTGTAAAATTCAATAGTTTAACCCTAGGGGAGTTATAAAATGAGCGCATTTTTAATAAAATAGACTGGTCCTTAAAGAATTATTTAGTAAAGTTTAGCCAGAAGAAGTTTTTATATTTTAAGCTTAGTTTTTAATATTCTAAGCTAAATAAAATTGCTCCTGTTAGATCCAGTAATTGACTGAATGGATACAAAAATGGTCGAATTCAGCAGTTTAACACTAGGGGAGTTGTAAAATGAGCCTATTTTCTAAAAAAGTAGACTGGTCCTTTAAAATTATTTAGTAAAGTTTAGCCAGAAAAGGTTTTTATGTGTTTAGCCAAGTTTTCATAAGCTAAACTAACAAGCTAAAAGTGCTCCTGCTAGTTCCAGAGATTGACTAAATTAAATCAAAAATGGTAAAATTCAACAGTTTAACCCTTGGGGAGTTATAAAATGAGCCCATATTCTTAAAAAGTGGAGTTCTCCTTTAAGAAATATTTAGTAAAGTTAAGCCAGAAATAATTTTTTATATGTTAAAGTAAAAAGTCTAATGTAATATCATTTGTGTTAGTTTTTTTCAAAGGGTTTTTACTTTATGTATTATATTTGTGTAATTCTGAATAGTTTTTACCATGAAGATAGCCAATAAAGCTGACATGGCATTAAATAAAAGATACAATACGATACAATACAATGTTTTCAGTAAATGACTATTTTAAACACAGAAAATACTGATATTTTGAACTAACTTTTGTGAAGTCAAATAAAGCAAAACTGTTACTGTAAATATTTTTGTGCTTTCTACTTTTAGGCTGAAACCAAGTTCTACAACGGCTTGTTGTATTATGGGGAAGGAGGTAATAATTGCTGTTTTGGTTTCTTTCTTTTGGACCTTCTGCACAAGAATCTTTTTTACTCAACATGACATTAAACAATAATTTTATATTTCATCTGGAATTAATTCTTTAATGAACCGAATGATCAGAATGCTTTGATTAATTTATTAGATTATTATTACCTGACTCCATTTGATAACTTTTCTTTTTTTATGGATTTGCAGTGTCAGACACCAGCGTGGTGGAGGGAGAGTCTCAGATTCAGATGGGCCGCTTCGTTTCCTTTTTACAGGTGTGATATTGTAGTCTTTTTTTCCCCCATTGAGCCAAAAGTAAAAATAGTCACACCACAGCTCCAGTTGCAAAATATTTATTATATTCTCACCGCAGGTGGCATATCATGCTAAGACACTCTTTATCAGATGTTATTCAATCATATAACATTAAAATAAAAGCAATAAAGTTAAGTTGAAGTTGATTTATTGTCATTGTGCTACATGTGTGGACCTACACATGGAATGATGTTTACTTAAATAAACATAATCATGAATATCAACACAACACTGGACGTAGGAGCTATTTTAAACATATACATAACTTACATACTGGAGAGGTACACATATACTATGAATATTATTGTATTTAGGTTATATACTCATAGTCTAAGACAGACTATACAAGTTGTTTTATATAAGACAAAAAATAAGAAATATTGTGCACGAAGGTATTTTAAGGTTGAAGAAAGCAAGTAGCGCACACGATTTGCGGTAAATTCACTGGTAAACATTGTTTTCCTTATTCACCTTATTCTCAGCTGACGAGCGGGCGCTGCCATTTGAATCTTTTTGTCTCGCGACTTCCGGTCACATTCACTTCCATTTATTTTTTGACGTTAACAACTGCTCGTTACGCTGCTTGATGTTGCAATTTAATATTTTCCTATTATATTATGCTACTTGGTCTGTGTAGTCATGCAAACATTTGTTTGTTGAGCAAGTAGTTTGGCCATTTTCTGCCGTTTATCATTCCTTGTCATTTCTCCCATAGGCGACTGAATCGGAAGTTCTAAGACAATCGCGAAAACAGGCGCACTTCCGCATTTTAGAATAAGGTCAATAGGGTGTATGCCGAAGCATGCTAATAGGACTTTTAATTTGCCAGTAACCTGGGTTAATCGTTGCCGGTGAATTGTATGCAAATGCAAAATTGGCGCGTTTAAGGTCTGTTTTCTTTAAAAATCAGCTATCTCCACTGGCTGAGTGATATCCAATATAAAGTGGGTCTCAGATTGTACAAAAAGCACTGCATTAAATTACATCCCTCCGCCATGTCTTTATAATATGAGCATTTATTTGACCCCAGTATATTCAATGGAGCTTCTGCGCTAACCTGCCGATTTGACAGGCGTGCGAGAAAACGACTTTTTGTCTCGTTTTACACTTGAACAACTAAATGAATGCCAAAGTCTGTTTAACTGATTGTATTTTAATGACATTACAACATCGATGCTGTAAAGGAATCGTATAAAATGGAAGAAACCTCACAATAACAGGTCACCGGAAGATTATCAGTATGGGAAACACACTAGCTCGGCATATACCCCATTGAGTCCTTGTAAGATGGAGTTTAGGTAAAGTGTTCAGTGCCAGTAGAGAGAAGAGTGGTTCTACAGGTGGTTTGTCAAGCCCACTCACCTTTGTGAGGCACACACAGAAATGCACAATGTTTTTATCTACAGATATGAAGTAATTTAAACTGACAAAAAGAAAGTCGTCCAAGTGTCAGAAAGATAAAAGAGTGTTTTCTACAGGTGGTTTGTCATTAAAATACACATTAACATTATTTTATTTATTTATTTATTATTTATTTATTTAATTTATTGTAGTTTTTAGTTTTAAAGCACAAAGAATACAATCACATAGGTGACTAGAAATAAAAAAAAAAACATAAAAGAAAAGAAAAGACAAACAAAAATAAGAAAAATACCATACATAATACCAAAAAAGCATACATTAAAAGAAAACAAATAAATAAATAAAACCTCTTCAGTTAAATACAGTTTTGCGGATAACCACAGCATCAAATATAAACAAGGCGGTGGTTAAATAAGCATTAATGTTCATTTTTTTGTTCCAGGAGCTGTCTTGCTTTGTGTCACGCTGTTTTGAGGTGGTGGTCAACATGGTTCATCAGTTAGCTGCTTTATACAACAGTAGCAAGTAAGAAATGACAAATATTTCAATATTATGTAGTGGTACTTGAATTCAGTATTGCTTCATTATTTGTTTTTTAAATCTCAGGGGTGCAACAAAAATCATCGAGTCCACAGGTGTTCACTTTCAGGTGACGTCACCTATGTTTTCTTTGCCATCTTAAAGCGTTAGTCCACCCCAAAAATGTTAATTCTGTTTTTAATTACTCCCCCTCATAATGTTCCTAAGATGGTTGTTTGTTTCCATAACACAAATTAAGATATTTTTGATGAAATCTGAGAGCCCTCTCATCTAAAGTTGCGAGACGTTCCAACTCTTACTTACTTCACTTTTTACTTTATTTATAAAGCGCAGTAAAACAACAGTTGTTGACCATTGTGCTTTACATACCTTGGGTTATAAATGATCAAAAATAGACAACAAAATATAAAACAGCATACAGTACCACCAACATACCACAAAAACAATGAAAGCATACAACAGAAACAAAGATAGGCCCAATAAGATAAATTTCATCCCAGTTTAATAGCTTTTTCTAAGAGGTGTAGTTTGATTTTCCATTTGAACAAGGATTCATTAGAGATTGTTCTAATAGACATAGTTAGCCCATTCCACATTTTAGAACCTACTACAGAAAAGGGGACTTTTAACTTGGTTTTCTGGTTCGACGCCTTTAAACATCTGCCAGTTATTTTAACAGTAATAGGATTAGAAAGATAAGATGGTGCCTGACCATTCAATACCTAAAAAACATAAAGTAAAAATTTAAACTCTATTCTAAAACATATCGGCAACCAGTTTAGGGAGCACAGGAATGTGTAATGTGTTCAAATTCACAGGTGCCAGTAAGAAGCCTAGTGGCTATATTGTGGACTACTTTTAGGTGAAGAGGTTGTATCAAGAAAGATTCATTTATGCATTTATATCATCACGCTTGGAATATTGTGACTCAGTTTATATAGGTATTAGCCTATATAAACCTCTGATCTTAGTCTAGGGTAAAAGGAATAACAATTTAAAAGGTGTGGTACTTTTACAATGTCAGAGTCTAAGCAAAAGACACTGACAACAAAACCGCCAACAAAAGTGATTTAAAGGGCACATAGTTGTCCCCCTTTTTTGTGATTTAATATTAACATGGTTGTTCTGAGTGTGCCAGTTTAGGTTCAGTTTAAAACAGTTCAGATTTTTTAATATAATGTGTTCAAATGTGTTATTTTGGGGGCGTGTACACAGCTCGTTGTTTTAGAGGTGTGTTGCTTTACATGAAAATTAGTTTGACTTCCCGCCCAACGTAACAAGGGGGTGGAGCCAAGAGCTCACCTGCTCTGTGTTTGGCAACAAACAGGCAGACAGAGGGAAGCAACATGAGTGAGAGGATCAGCATTTAGCCATACATTTGCGACTCGGACACAGACCAAGCAGAGAGTACACAATCATTTGTGTCATTGTATAGTTTTACAGCTAACTGTGTGCTAGTTTAAAGTGCCAAGCTTGTACACAGAGACTAATAACCACGCACACTGAATTAACTTTGACTGAGGCACCGGATGCGTCGATCTGAGCCACAACACGGCACACCAGACACGCACATTCGGATATTATTTAAAATGAAACTATTCAGATGGCGCTCTGTGGTGCGGCATGAAGTGTCCCGAATCGAGGCTGGGTGCCGCGGACAGCCGCTGACTTGAAGCGCCGGTGTGTGTACCCTGATAAAAATGTTTGGAATTCTAAAATGCACGGCACTGTATGCGAGCGACGCTTCTGATGTGCCACCTGCAGGCAAGTTTGTTATTTTATTTCCAATGGAGAGACACGCACGTGAGGCATTGCGCTCGCACTTTCCAGCTGCACCTAGTTAAGATCACAGGGAGCTTCTGTGAACGCGAGAAATGCAAATGGATGATAGTTTAAGGTAGACACAATGAAAAGTACACTTTGCAAACTTACCTAAAGTTACAAACAATAATTCCGATTACAGCAATCATGTGGTGAATGTTGATCTTGTGTTAAGCCCAATGAGCCTTACATTTAAAAATAGAGCAAGGGTGTTCCTTTAGTGATATCCCTTTGACTCACAGGCTGAAAATGGCGGACTTAAATCGACAAACTGAGGATATGTTAATGCGCGCCTGTCAATCAGTACTTGTGGGTTGTGGGTGGTGGGTTTACGTCAAGTTGCGGTCGCTCTGAAAACCACTACAATTGGTCCACCGTTTTTAAGTGGTTAAAAAAAGGACTGTGTGTGTTTTATATCACCACAATATGACGGTCTATACACTATACCTACACACGTCTGTCCAAACAGCTTAAAAAAATTTTTCAAAAATTAAAACCAGAATAATGCCCAAATATATATACAAAAAAGAAATATTTACAATAATAAAAAGAATGTAATAAAGTAGCAAATTTAAACAAAGTATCAAACAAAAACTACTTCAACTCAAAAGTAAAGGGTCGATAGTGAAGCCAAACAAAAGACAGAAATATAACAAAACACTTCTAACTCATGAATAATCCCTTACCTGGCTAGAAACAGATGAAAAGAAAAGAAAAGTCTTCAGCGCCGCATTCTTTCCTATACTGAAGTGTAGAATACAATAAATACAAAGATGGCGTTCATCTCATTTCTACATGTTTGCAAAATGGAAGTTGTACGACATCTTCCCTATCCACCTTACTCTGAGAACAGAGTGAACTTAAAGTATATATCTCAATATTTTCGGGAAAACAAATCAATCAAATCAATCGAAATAAAGATGTACAAAAATCACAAAGTTTCTCAAAAATGGCCAAAAGTAATACAAAATTATTTTACCCAAACGAAAGTTAAGCAAAAACAATGAAAAACACACAAAACGAGATCAAAGGAAAAAGCACTGTCCTCCTCTCTTCCTGGCTTCCGTTTTTATATGACTGCGCCACGTCACATAATGATGATAGACTGGCGTCCTGACCAATCAGTTGTTGCGAAGGTGGGCCTAAAAGAAATGACAGGCTCTGCGAAAGCACGCGCGAGAGAGAGAGTGGGAGGCAAAAATACAAAAAATATAAGGCTACAAACGTAAAACTCTCTAGAAAAAAAACAATCAAATCATTTAATGTGGCTTCATTTGCTCAATTGTAATCATACAAAGCTCCACTAACCTTTTTATGCACAAAAAAACTGTAAAAACAAACTTTTTGGTCAAGGTCTTCGATATTAAAACAGGTCCAAAGTGTTCTTTGAATATTTGTAGTTCAGTCACTGTAGGCACATGGAATTTTGTTTGTTCCTTTTCTGGCATTTCGAGACCCTTATATGCTGTATATTGAGGATGAGAGAGCTCCAGGATATCATCTAAAATATCTTAATTTGTGTCTCAAAGGTTTTTAAAGACAGGAGGGTGAGTAATGTATAACACAATTTTCATTTTTGGGTGAACTAACAGTTTAATATGCTTCTTCACCGCTCCCTGAAGATGGTTTCTCTTTTTTTTATACAATCAGACAGTTTATGAACATCTGGGAGAGCTTCTTGTGGTCCTCATAACCCTGGATGAGATCATGGAGAACCACGCCACTCTAAAAGAGCACTGGAAAATGTACAAAAGGTAGAGTGAAACCTTTTCGCTGATGCTATAAAATGAAGATAAAATATGAAATATGATCATGTCAAATGGTGTTTCTGTTTGCATTTTAAATTAGTTTTTATTTTAGTACTATTTTTAAGTTTGTTGTGCATTTCAGTTTAGTTTCATTAATAGTTTTGTTCATTTTTAATGTTTCTGTTTAGTTTTTACATATTTATTTACAGTTTTAGTTATTTTAGTTTACTGTCCATTGATGACCAAAGAAAAGTTGAGTGTTTGTACATCTTGTAGGAAATTTTGGAATAAAAATAAAATAATATTAAAAGAGATTGAAGCTAAAATCACATACAAATGCAGCTTAATTAATAAAAGTAAAACATTATGGAAGATTTAGACAGACTTCTTCATAATAGTCATAATAATGATCATACTGTATATGTAGTTAAACTTGCCTAGTTACATTTTTGGCAAATAAAGAAGAGATTATTTCTTTTTGTTGATGTTTTTGTATATAATGATGCTCTTGACAGACCTGTTTTACTGTAAAAGCGCATCTTCAGGTGTTTCTTTAAACAGCAGCCGCAGTTTAGATTTTCCACTTATGAATAAAAAAAAAAACGTTTATTTATTTTTGCTAATTATTATTTTATTTCAGCCAGTTTTTTCAGACACTGTTGTTAGTTTTGTGTTTTAGTTTGTCATTTGTTGTCACTTTTTAATTTTATTTCAGCTAATGAAGTTTTGTGACCAATATTTTGACTTTGTTTCATTTTTTGTTCGCTAAAATGACCATGTGAAGAGATTTTCTGATCACAAACCCTGCATTGTTTCCTAAAGGTTGCTGAAATCTGTCCATCATAACCCAGCGAAGTTTGCCATTCCAGAGGAGAAGCTAAAACCCTTTGAGAAGCTAATTTTTAAGCTGGAGGGGCAGCTGTTGGACAGCATGATCTTTCAGGTTGACGTTGTTTCTACACTTCCTCATTTTAATGTTTTTGAAACCCTTATTATTAAAGGCATAGTTTGATCAAATTCAATCGTTATTTACTCATCCTTCACTTGTTCCAAACCTGTTTGATTTTCTTTCTTTTAAGGAAGATATGGTGTAGAATGTTGTAAAAACAGTCAATGACTTTCATAGGATTGAATGAGAATGATAATGGCTTTTTTTGAAAAACATACATATATTAAATATTATATATAAACATATATTTTGATACAATCTTGTAAAGATGTTTAGACATATCCAGTACATAGATAAAATGCTTAAATATGTATTGTAAAAATGACATGTTTGCACGTAATTGTAAAAAAAAAAAGTAGTTTCATAAAACTATACTATATGCATGTAATTGGTAATATACATACATACATACATGAATTTGTATATTAAATATTAAGGTAAATTGGCAGGGTTGGTGATGGGAAATGGGGAAAAAGGAGCGAGGACTCAAGTGCAGAAAAAATGGGAATTTATTAAATAATAAAAATAAAATAAAATGCAAAATAAACTACCCCGAGGGGGAAAACATTAACAAAACAAATACATACACAAACAAACTTCACTGGGCTGGCTGGTAAGGAACAGGACTGGAAACATGACAAGACAAGGGTTCAAACAACAACATGTGATGACGAACTGGCACAGGACAGCAAAAGTGAGGGGTATATAAACTGTAGAAAATTAACACACAAACAGGTGAACACAATTAACTAATAATGGGTAAACAAGGAGGGTGGGACTAGACAATAGACGGGAGAGCGCATGACACAGAGAGACAATACAAGCCATGCGCTCACATAACACAACACTGAAGCACACGACAAAAGCACGTGACCACAATGTAAACACCGAGCCACGTGCTTTGACAAAAGACGCAAGACACGAGCACACGATGAATGAAAACACTCACCGTGCGCTCACACACGCAGCGTGCATGCTTCATCCCAGCGCCGACCAAAACCGAAACCAACAAGACTGAGACGCTGGGAATGAAACACCACACTGCTGACAGACGAAAACACAAACACGAGTACAAGAGCGCACGCGTCTGAGTGACGCAGAGCGCGCGCGCGGCCGCATCAAGCAGGAGCGCTCACACTCTGCGTACACCCACGATGGCGCGCGCACACACAGAGACAGAAACAGGACCAGACATGGGTAGTGTCCGAGTTCTGCCACCAAAACAAGAATTTACAAGACCAGAGTGGCAGAACCCTGACAGTAAATATTTCGGTAAAAAAGTTTTTTTTTTTCACTAAATTTTTTGGCTGAATTATTGTGCTTTGAAATGTCAGGAGTGTTTAATTTGTTGTGTTATTTATTGTTTTATTTGTTTATTTTGTTATTTTCTTTATATATTATGTTTGTTTTTCATGCAGGCTTGGCTCTTTGAATGGCTAAAAATGTGATTCCTTTAGAAATAGTAGAATTTTAAAAATCTAAATAGATCTTAAAAGGCCGTTTTAGTTTTGTTTATTTTATTTTATTTATAGATGTTTTTTTTCATTTATTTATGGTTGTTTATGTCTTATAATTGCTATAAACCCATGTATTACGAAAAGAGTCATACATTAAAAACTGCGTGAAGTTAGTGGCTGAATTATTGTGCTTTGAAATGTCACAAGTGTTTAATATGTTGTGTTATTTATTTTTCTATTTGTTTATTTTGTTATTTTATTCATTCTTTTTATATGTTTTGTTTTTCATACAGACTTGAGCCTTTGGAAGATTTAAAATGTGATTCCTTTAGAACTAATAGATTTATTTTTAATCAAACTAGATCTTTAAAAGCGGTTTTAATTTAAATTTGTTTATAGATTTTTCATTTATTTATTGTTGTTTAACTCTTTTTTCTTGCTATAAACCATCTATATCTATTAGGGAAAAGTGTTATTCATCAAACACTGCTTTTTCTTACTCTCTCACTTTTTCTTTCTCATATGCAGGCTTGTGTGGAACAGAGGTTTGATAACCCAGGAGAAAATGTATCCGTCTCTAAGAACAGTGCCTTTGCAGAGGAGTTTGCGTACAATATCAGAACCATTTTTGCCAACGTTGAGTCAAAGCTTGGTTTGTATTAATAGTTATATTAATATTGCACCAAATGGCTTTATTGAGACATCATGACTGCGGAAAAAAAATCCTTAATGCATCTGAATTACGCAGGTGAGCCATCAGAGATTGACCAGCGGGATAAATATACGGGTGTTTGTGGCCTATTTGTGCTCCACTTCCATATCTTCAGAGCTGTGGACAAGAAGATCTACAAGTCCCTGCTGGACGTGTGTAAAAAAGTGAGTGCACTAACTAGTGAGATGAAAACTTTGTGTCTATCTGCTCTCCAAGTATAATCTCATTTGCTTTGGCTCTTCCTCCAGGTTCCTGCTGTGACATTAGCAGCTAATATAATCTGGTTTCCGGACACGTTTCTGATTAATAAAGTTCCAGCGGCAGCTAAACTGATGGACAAGAAGAGTCTCCAGAGCATTCGCAGCAGTAGAGATGTGTTTCTGCAGCAAAAAGCTCAGACACTAATGAAGTAAGACACATTTCTGATGTCCAGGCCTCTGGAAATCCTTAAAAACTTTGAATCTAGTGTTTTCAAAGTGCTTGGAAATATACTTATGTTGCTTTCATAATGATTTGTTACTAAATGGGTAATAATAATAATGAACTATTTAAATAAAATTAATATTTTTGGTTTAGCATAAAATGAAAACTCTGGAGTCTATGGATATGCTTGTAGCCTAGTCATTTTCAATGTTCACTTTATTTAAGTAGCACATGTTAATACAACAAAAGTTGACCACAGTGCTGTACGCCAACAATAAGAATTAAACACTAAGTACAATGTCCTTACCTACAATAAGAGCTTAATTATCTTAATATCTTCACACAACCCAAAATTTAATCTTCATATTTACAAGCACAATACGTACCAGATAACAGTTTAAATAATAAAACACATTTATATAGGGTCAAATGCTAATGGAAAATAAAATTTTTGTCAAATAAGTCAATTACATTTTAAGAGAGTTAATTTTTGCTTGGAATAATAGCATTTACAGAATACTACAACAAACATGATCTGGTTTAATGTAGTATGAACTATGCACTGTATATGTATGTAAACATGCAGTTTGCCACTGTAAAGTGCTGGAAAAGTTTGAAAATGCATCTGAAAAGTGCTTAAGTCTTACTTTAAAATGTGTAAGAACCCAGGATGTAATTAAAGTGCCCATATTAAGTTTTTTCAGATTCCTGGTTTTGTTTTGGGAGTTTTTTTAACCTAGGCATACGTTAGGTGTTTGCGACATTCATTCATTCATTCATTTTCTTGTCAGCTAAGTCCCTTTTTTAATCCGGGGTCGCCACAGCGGAATGAGCCGCCAACTTATCCAGCAAGTTTTTTACGCAGCAGATGCCCTTCCAGCCGCAACCAATCTCTGGGAAACATCCACACACACACTACGGACAATTTAGCCTTCCCAATTCTCCTGTATCGCATGCATTTGGACTGTGGGGGAAACCGGAGCACCCGGAGGAAACCCACGCGAACGCAGCGAGAACATGCAAACTCCACACAGAAATGTCAACTGATCCAAGGATCGAACCAGCGACCTTCTTGCTGTGAGGCGAACGTGCTACCCACTGCGCCACTGCGATGTTTGCGACATTTATCATCATAACATTTTGTAATTGGTGTTTTAACATTGACTAAGGGGGCTTTCACACCTACACTTTTGTTTCGGAACGTATCTCGTTTGCCCAGTTAGTGCGGTTCGATTGGCATATGTGAACAGGGCAATCGCGCTCTGTTCTGCGTCAAAGTAATCGCTCCGAGATCGCTTGAATGAGGTGGTCTCGGCTCGATTGAAACGAACCCTGGAGCAGTTCGATTGCATTGAGAAAGCGATCCGATCCGAGCGCGGTTATATCACAGTGTTTTATGGATATGTAATAGGCTTACGGCTATTTGAAGAGAGAATTATGAGTAGGGCGGGAAGTTTCGCGAGTCTCCGGATGCCCGCAAATGAGTGATGATCTCCCGGTAATCTCGCGTCTCTCTCCCAGTCCTCAAATAGGCATCGTCGCGCACCCTTCTCACCCCTCCCCACCGTGTCTCTCCTCAGACACGTCACGCGCGCGCACCCTGTCAATCACCACCAAACCACCACCTCTCCTGACAGCTGAGCGGTACGCTGCAAAATAAACCCTGACACTCTGACCAATGTAAGGAGAGTTTACTCGCACGTGACTTGTTTTAGCTCTTTTGGTCCGATTAGAAACTTTGCAGTGTGAAAGCGAACCGCACCAAGAGCAAAGAGCAACAATGTAACAATTTTAATCTCTGTTTCGGAACAACTGAATCGATTCACAGGTGTGAAAGCACCCTTAATGTTAGTATGTATTTACAGGGCTTGACATTAACACCCGCCAACCCCCCAGATGCAGGTAGCTTTCAGCTGTGGCTGGTTAGACTGACACTCCCACTAGCCACTTTGGCTGGTTAGAATTTTTTTAATTTTTATTTGTATTTTTTTTTTGACAATATGCATGGCCCAATATTTGTGCAAATGTAATCTTGAGTCTTGTGAATCGAGAAGCAGCATGACTGACAAAAATAATTGTGTTTGCGCAAGCAAAAGAAAGCAGGCGAATAGAGATGATGGGATGTGCGCGATTATTTAAAAAGCGTGAGTGTTCCCGTTTACTTGCCAGCCTAGAGGAAACACAATTGGGCGATCTGTTCTCTTTGAAATAAACTGCGATGATTGTGCCACAGTCCTGCTGCTTTCAAGAGCTCAATATTTTTTAAAAATATAATACAAATAATATATATATATATATATATATATATATATATATGTATATATATATATATATATATATATATATATATATATGTATATGTATATATATATATATATATATATATATATATATATATATATATATATATATATATATATATATATATATATGAGCAGTATCACACGAGTAGCAAGCAGTGTGCTATGGCTGTATTGGTGGGAGGCGTGCGATGCACACTGCTACAATAGTGATATTAGCACACTGCTGCGAGTGTGATATTGTGTTTATACAACAGTTCGACGGCACAATCTTGTACATAAAAAAAAAAACATTTTTCACATGTGCAGCTGACGTCAGAAAAGCAGAAACTTTAGCAGTCACTTTAGAGATAGTATTTGAATGATTCTCTATAGCGTAATGTGAAGCTGCGCTTCTGGGGCCTCATGTACGAAGACTTGCGTGGAAATCATTCTAAAACATTGCGTACGCACAAAGCTGTAAATGTGCGTACGCCGAATCTCACGCATATTCTTTTGTACATCCGAATGAACGTGAAACTGAGCGCAACATGCACGAGCACAAAACCCCTCCCTGACTCCTCCCCCGTATGAATATGCTAATGACTCTACTTTGGCAAAACCCAACGAAAAAGCAATGGCAAAAGCAAGCAAAAAGAGAAACTGAACAGAATGTGAATTGGAGGTGCTGCTTTCGGAGGTAGACCGGAGGAATAAACAACAAAAGAAAAAAAATAGAGTGGGAAAGTTTAGCTGATGCGGTTAACACAGTTGGGTCTGAACATCGCACTGAGTGAATTAAAAAAGAAATATTGTGGTTTATAGGTGTAAAATGTTGCAGTACTCTTAACAGTCTCAGTGGCGCTGCTCGTAAGACGCATATCAACATGTTTTGACACGTTTGAGCATGAACTCGGTTCGAATCCAGCGTCTGATGAACACTTTCCTCTTTTTTCCCCCGCTACATATCAGATTTTGCCAACTATTTATCACGAGAAAGACAAGTAGGAACCATTAATAAGTTTGTGCATCAATTTTATTTGCACATTTATTGAATGGAAATGTTTCTGATTCACGCATGCAAATTCATCTTCAGATAGTGTCTTTATAGCGATGTGCGTGCGGTAGATAGCTCAGTTTACATTGGGAAAACAGGCGACCGCTGCAAATTGCGCTTTAATGTTTAGCTGGTCAAATGTATGGTATGGAAACCTTATATACCTGCTAGATGAACCCGTCTCATACAGCTGCCATTGCAAGGCTCAGACACTTTGTAGAGAGGAATTTACCACAACTGCCTCTAGGAGTCGCCAATGGAAATAAAACAGACACGCACAAAAAATGTGCGTACGCCAGCCATAAAGCTGCGGTGAAGCTGCGCACATTTCCACGTTCAGTTCATTGTTAGTAAATCCAAACGTGAGCGATTCTGAGCGTGAAACCTGGCGTACGCAAAGTTTTTGTGCGTACGCAGCGTTGATACATGAGGCCCCTGGTGTGTGACCCCCTTACTTTTGAAAATTTTGCTCACATTTTAAGATTAGAAGGCTGAACGTGACATCAAATGCCTTCCTCAAGAGAACACACTGAGCAAGGGCTTATTATACGGTTCTGGCGCCATCTTGTGGATCGACAATGTCAACCATCTATGGCCACCGACAAGCTCTCAGAAATTGTAAATATTTAAAAATAGGCACTATTCTACTAATAAACTGCATAGTTTCAATCTAAAAACACTACATGCTCGACTAAAAAAGCCTCAAAAGCACATTTTGTTGTCTAACAACAGTAATATTTGTCAAACTGTAACCTGTTTGTTGCTTGCTGTATCTAGGTGGGTTAGTTATATATTAGTAGTGGGCCGTTATCGGCGTGAACGTGCTGCCTTAACGCGAGACTCTTACCGCGCGAAAAAAAAAAAAAAAAACGTTAATCTGTTCTCAAAGTTGAGCTGGGTCTGTTCTACGCAAGCTATGATGACTTTCTCCTTGATATTTTAGCGCGCATGTATACCTGACCGGTGAGCCGTCTGACAAAAAAGTGCCCTTCTGAATCCAATCAGCAGGATGCCTGACTTTAACAGCAGTTCAGCAGTTTCACTTTAACTCATGAACATTTCATTCATGCCCCTCTGAAAAACTGGGGTATTAGACGCAAAGAAGGAGTAAGGACTGGTGAGAGTGTTATGGAATATAATAACGCACGCCAAACGGAAAGAAAAAATCTTGTGCATTTTGCGATGTGTGATATATATAAATTTACATATAATTTTTCAAGTGTTTTCATAAGGGATTTATATAGGGCTGATATTATAGCTAGCATTTTCTGTGTGCAGGGACATGCAGTCCTACTACATATTTGTAACCTCCTGGATGATGAAGATGGAGTCGATATTATCAAAAGAACCAAAACCAGACAAGCTGTCCGAGGATTTGAGCAACAGGTGTAATATTTTTGTGCAGGTATTAACTGATATTTGTTCTTCAGTTTTTACTTAATTACATTTCCAGTGCATTTCATAATCAGATGTGTTTGTATTTGAACAGGGAATACTGTATGCTTACAGCATCAGCACTATCATCAAGACCACTATGAACATGTACATGTCCATGCAGAGACCCATGACCAAGACCTCGGTGAAGGCCCTGTGCCGATTGGTCGAACTGTTAAAAGTAGGTTAATGAGTTAATCCTTTAAGTATTTCAAGCAGACTTTTCTTGCATTTTATATAAACTTTTTATAGCATAGTTTACTGTTTGTTAGCTACTAGACAGTTTTTACTGAAGGTCTAGTACAGGCTATTCAATTGGCGGCCCACAGGCCAAATCCGGCCCCCAAGACAATTTGTTCCGGTCCTCCAAAAAAGTGCGACCAAGACATCGAGAATAAATTTAGTTCAGTCGAAATGATTAAGTATGTATGAACGCAGATAATAACAACACTTCATTTAAATTCTTAGCTAATATATAGCTTAACTTTAGACAAATACTACTTTTTATTTATTCTTATTGTTATTTATTTATTCATTGTACTGTCAGTTATTGTTGTAGTAAAATTAGCACTCATGTTTAAATCAAAAACTTTTTCATTTCCAAGTCCAAAGAGAGATATGGACTGCTGTTTGCTTTTTATTAATATTTTGTGCTGTATTTGGATACTGAGCAGCAATAAACAACACTTTAAAATATCAGCAGTTTCCTTGTAATTTTCTAAACTAGTAGTGTTTTGAATTTAATAAATGCATAATAATCGTGATAACCGTAAAACCATGATTATTCTTTAGACTATAATCGTACAATCAATATCTATAACGGTTGCTTCCCTAATTGTTACGCAGTTCGAAACATAACAAATGAATGTTTTTGCATGTAGAAGAAGCCTACTTTAGCAATACACCGATTTTGTTGTGCTTCAAAACACAACATTTGAATATGTTTGTAACTACAATTACAATTTTATGCATTGTGGTGTTCAGAAAATGTAGACATTAGAGGGGTAGTTCACCCAAAATGGGTTAGTTCACCCCCAAAATAATAATTCTCACTTTAAATAATATACAAAATATACAGTTGAAGTCAAAATTATTAGCCCCCTTAATTATTATTAGCCCCCCTTTTTTCCCCCAATTTCTGTTTTAACAGAGATTTTTTCAACACATTTCTAATCATAATAGTTTTAATAACTCATTTCTAATAACTGATTTATTTAATTTTGCCATGATGACAATAAATAATATTTTACTCGATATTTTTAATACACTTCTAGACAGCTTAAATAATAACTAATAATTCTGACTATATATATATCACCCATACATAAAACCCAATTCTAGCAACATTTTAGCTGATCATCTATTAACCTCTCTATCTCTATTAGAGGTGTCTTTGTCAGTATGGTTAAAAAACAGTATTTACTATGCAGTACTTTAGTATATTTTCATGCGGGTGTCTTGAAAACTAAAAATAGATCTGGTACTAAATATATACTAGTTAACATTTATTATTATTTATTTAGGATATGCATTTTCACATTCTGATTTTGGGCATAATATGGCCCTACAATAAAAACAATATCATTTATCGCAATATATTTTGGTGTGATATATCGCACAACAAAAAATGGATATCGTGACAGGCCTATCCAACATACAGTTGAAGCCAGAATTATTAGCCCTCTTGTATATTTTTCCCTCAATTTCTGTTTAACGGAAAGAAGCTATTTTCATGAGACTTTTAATCAGTACTAATGGAAACTCTGATCCAATGCGACCCATTGCTTTTTCTCATGCTGGACAATTTATCACTCTCATCCATCAACCGAAGAAAGATTCTGTCAGTAGTTCTGACTTGGGACACTATGGCTGGATCCATCTGCTCCAACTGATCTATCCTGGAGGCCCTACTGGACATTATTAGTTTGGAATACACCACAGCCAAAATAAGTAGTGCCAGTAAAAAAAACTGTATATTTTTGGTTAAATATGAGATAGGCTGTATCAGAAATGTTTTAATCCTGATTTTGTACTTATTATCACAATATTACTGTTTTTATTTTACTTTACACTTTTTGTCGGGTGGATCTCTGGCTTTGTTTAAAATCAAAATGTTCCAAAAATAAATAAATAAAAAAAGAAGATATTTTCAACACATTTCTAAACATAATAGTTTTAATAACTAATTCCTAATTTCTAACTGATTTTATTTATCTTTGCCAGGATGACAGTAGATAATATTTTAACTTAAAAGGCTTAACTAGGTTCATTAGGCAAGTTAGGTTAACTAGGCAAATCATTACATAACAATGGTTTACTCTATACACAAACCAAAAATATATAGTATAAGGGGGCTAATAATATTGACCTTAAAATATTTATTATAAAATCAAAATCAGCTTACATTCTAGCCAAAATAAAACAAGTACGACTTTCTCCAGAGGAAAGATATTGCAGGAAAACTTTCTTGCTCTATTAAACATGATTCGGAAAATATTTGAAAAAGAAAAAAAAAAATCACAAGAGGGCTAATCATTTAGTCTTTAACTGTATAGCTTGTACACTAATTGCATGATGTCTAAAACACTAATTGTGTTCTATCAGGAAGTATTTATATGGGTGTTTGTTTGGCACAGGCTGTAGAGCATACGTTCCACCGCCGCTCACTGGTCGTAGCAGATTCAGTGTCCCACATCACACAACAGCTGCAGTCTCAAGCTCTGGTCTCTATCTCAATGGCTAAGGTACAATCGAATTACTCATAAATTAGCACTATGTATCGGGTATTGCGGACAATGACGGGATGTTTTCTTCATTCAGAAACGAGTGATCTCTGATAAAAAGTACAGCGAGCAGAGGCTGGATGTGCTTTCGGCTTTGGTTCTGGCCGAAAACACTCTGAACGGGCCGAGCACCAAAGAGAGGAGGTTGATCATGTCGCTGGCTCTCAGTGTTGGCACTCAGATGGTGAGTATAGATCAGTAAAGAGCATTTTTCAATCAAATCAATAACTTTTAAAAAATGCAACATTTTCAAAATGCATAATGCCAAGAGATTTGTTTTATGTCTTGTTCTGTGTTATTTTGTGTGTATGTGTTATTTGAATGTGTGTGTGTGTGTGTGTATATATATATATATATATATATATATATATATATATATATATATATATATATATATATATATATATATATGTATATATATATGTATATATATATATATATATATATATATATATATATATATATATATATGTATATATGTGTATATATATATATATATATATATATATATATATATATATATATATATATATGTGTTTGTATGTATATATATATATATATGTGTATATATATATATGTGTATATATATATATATATATATATATATATATATATATATATATATATATATATATATATATATATATTAGTGCTGTCAAAATTTGTGCGTGAATGCATACGATTCATTTGAAATATTTAACGTGTTAAAAACAATTAACGCAGTTGCAGTTTTTTTCCTGTTGTGGTCGACGTTTGTTTAATAAGCAAAGAAATGTGGATAAGACCAAGGAAGCACTTTTTGAAAGGTTCAGTATAAAACAATTAATGTCGCATCACCAGGCTATCCAGCGTTTCCCCCGGAGTTTCATCTAATTTTGTATTCTTTTTTTTCTTTTTCAATTTTTTTTGTTTCTTTTTCAATTTTTCAACTTTTGTTTTAATTGAATTTGATACCACATGCTGAACGAAAAGAAAAAACTCTGCATTTTGTGACTCCGTGGTCCTTTATGGCAATCAAAAATCACTGTTTATTATTGAGTATTGGGGTCCATGTAAATGTATCAGTGTATCAGTGCCAAATGATGTAGCGAGCTGTCAAAGTCAGCGCATTCTTCTGCCTTTCAGCATGCGCCCCTAAAATATTTCATTTTCAAGAAATTTTCAGTCTTTTAAATGTGATTAATCATGATTAATTGCAAAAAGAAGTGTGATTAATTAGTTATTTTTTTTACTCGAGTGACAGAACTAATGTGTATATACACACACACACACACACACACACACACACATATATATACACATATATACATACACACACATACGTGTCTGCTTGTGTTATCCCAAAATCTCAGTCCAGGAGGGCCGGTGTCTGCAAAGGTTAGTTGCAATCCCATTCAAACACCTGGGCTGGCTAATCAAGCTCTTATTCGGCTTTCTAGTAACATCCTTGCTGGTGTTTTGAAGCAAGTTGAAGCTAAAATCGGCAGGACATCGGCGATCCAGGACCGAGTTTGGGCACCTCTGTGTCCTCTTTATGTTCTGTACTGAGTGTTATTGTTGTTGTTTTTTTTCTGTTTTGTTAAATGCTGTGTTTTGATTAGTGTTTTTTGTGTGTGTGTTCGGATTTCTTTTACGCTCTTAAATGTTGTATTCTGTTGTACCCTGACTTGTTTTAATTTGTGGTGTTTTATTAAATGTTTTTTTTGTTTGTGTGTTCTCATTAATTTTATGTTCTGTGCTGTTTTTTGTTGCTTTTTATGTTAAATGCTGTGTTCTGTTTTGTTCTTACCTGTTTCGATTGGTTACGTTCTTTTTTTTTTGTTTAAGTGTTTTTGTTTTTTTATGTCAGGGGGGCCCAAACTAGGTCCTTAAGGACCATTGTCTTGCAAGGTTTAGTTCCAACTCCAATCAGACACTACTGGGCTAGCTAATCAAGCTATAACTAGGCTTTCTAGAATATCCTTGCTGGTGTTTTGAAGCTAGTTGGAGCTTAAATCTGCAGGACATTGGCCCTCCAGGACCAAGTTTTATGTGCTGTACTGTGTGTTTCTGTTTGTTTTTTCCTGTTTTGTTAAATGTTGTTTGTTTGTTTTTACACAGAAAACCTTCAAGGATGAAGAACTCTTGCCTTTACAGCTTGTGCTGAAAAAACTAGACTTAATCAGTGAACTAAGAGAACGGTAAGTTACATTTACTCAGCTAGCAATGCTATAAGCAACAGCAGATTTTAATTTGGTTTTTACAAGTGCATGATGGGATATGCTTTCTCCTCAGAGTCAAAGTGCAATGCGACTGCAGTTTTCTGTACTGGCATCGTACTGTCTTCCCCATCTACCTGGATGACGTGTATGAAAATGCTGTGGACGCTGCCAGAATTCATGTAAAACAACCTTTCAATAATACTTACTTGATTTTTTAATAACTAAATACTTTATTCATACTTTAATATATTTTCTCTAGTACATGTTCAGTGCGCTCAGAGACTGTGTGCCCACAATGCTACATGCCAAACACATGGAGTCATGTGATCAACTGCTGGAGTGTTATGACACTGAGATCATGGAAATCCTGAATGAGGTTAACAAAATGAAGGCTGTATATATACATATTTTATATATATATATATATATATATATATATATATATATATATATATATTTTACCTGTATATTATACATGTATATATATATATTTTGCAATTAAATTAAATATAAATTGTAGTTTTCTGGTCTTTAGCACCTGCTAGATAAGCTGTGTAAAGAGATTGAGAAGGATCTGCGATTATCTGTGCACACACACCTCAAACTGGACGACCGAAACCCTTTCAAAGTGGGCATGAAGGATCTGGCTCACTTTTTCTCTCTCAAGCCCATTCGCTTCTTCAACCGTTTCATCGACATCAAAGGTAGGGCACATGAAACACCCTTAGTAAATAATGAATATTTTAATAGGAACATATTATCAGATGTCGGCTGTTCGTCTTTGAAATTCCCTTTTAAAATGAGTGTGCAAAATTTGTTGCAAATGTTTCAATTTGCTAGCCTAAAGTTTTGCTACCTAAAGGTATTTTTTAGGGTGATAAATGAATTGGTAAAAGTTAATCCACTGAAAAAAGATTGACTATTTGCTTTCGCGGTTGGAGTTGCGGTTCTTCTTTGTTGACATCAGTTTGACATAAACATACTGAAATAAAAGGCCCTATCATACACCCAGCGCAATGTGGCGCAAGGCGTGACGCAATTGTTATTTGCTAGTTTCAGCTTGGCGCAAGAGTCGTTTAGATATTTTGTGCCACGCTGTTTAGATAGCAAATGCATTTACGCTCATATGTGCGCCCATAGGCGTTCGAGTCTAAAAAAGCAGGCGTGTTTTAGTGCGTTGTACTGAAACTGTAATAGTCTGTTCTTTAGACCAGTTCAAACCCGGTCGAAAGTCCGGCGCAGAGTGCACCTCTCTTACACACTGCTTAATACACACAAGATGTAGAGCAATATGCAAATATCTTTACATATGAAAAATAATTAAAATATTAAGGATATAATAAGAATATATATAGGATATTAATATAAAGGATTAAAATATTACAAAACATATTATTTTCTAGCCTACATGAATTTAAAAACCTTAGATTTGTCCACCTGTCAGGTGTCAGACCAGATGGGGCACAGCATGTGTATTTGGATATAACTCAGTATTTTGAACACACTTCGTTATTATCGTTCATTTATTCATTTGCTGGAAATTAGAACTGAATTTAAAAATAGTCTTGAAACAAATATTTGTGCTTAACAAACGAAATTAATTATTTATAGGCTAATTGATGTCTGTGCGTACAAGGTTTCTCTATCCATGAGAGCAAAAGTGAAAGTGAATTATGAGATGCCTTATCTCTCATTCTCTTTGTTCTTGCTAGTGAAATGCTCAGTTTTTCCACTTCCACTTACTTTACGTCATGTAAATAGCAAATGCGCTTAAGGCACGACTGACTCTTAAAGGGAATGGGAGATGACACTCTGATTGGTTTATTCTCAAAACACACCTATAACTCATTAGGAAAATAAACTCAACCCTTTTAGACCAGGGTTTTTCAAAGTCTAAGACAGTGGGCCTCCCTTTTGACACAACTTATCCATTGGCGCCCCCCTCCTCCCAAACACGCACGCACGCATATATATAAAGACACAGACAGATGCCAGACTGTTAACTCACTTTTATCATCATTTGCATGAAAGTGAAATTATTTACAGAGTAATAACAAGTAATTTAATATAACGTTTTTAAAACTAGGATGATGGTTCAATATGAATAGAACAGTTCCAAGAACTGTCCATCCCAGTCAATACAGTGGAAGTTTAGTGGGTCTCATGCTGTCATTAGCCAAAATATTTTGACAAACCACGTTGCGGTGCGCACCTGCCTCAGATCCCACGGAAGGAGCTCTGGATCATAAAAGGAGGAACAAGGGCAGAGGAAGCCGAGAGAGGACCGGACCCGGACATATTTCACTTTTGCTTTCAGTTTGACGGCAGTCTCCGTTAGGATCTGCCGTCCGTTTGTTTTGGTTTAGACGGAGCTGCCGTCACTGTCATTAATAAATCACTTTAAAACTGCTTCGGTTCTCCGCCTCCTTCCCGGCGGCCAAAGGGCCGTGAACTTCATTACAGCTTTGAATCGGGGTGGGTCTCAGAAACCGACCCATTGTATTAGCAGGCATATAATAAACGTTTAAACATAATAAAAAATACATATAATAATTAAACTTAAAAATTATATTTTTATTATATAATATTTTTTCCCGCGCCTCCCCTGACATGCTCTGGCGCCCCCCAGGGGAGGCGCGCCTCACACTTTGAAAACCCCTGTTTTAGACCATGCGCCACGGCTCAAAGCGGATTGTCTCGTCCTTAAAATAGCAAAAGTGGATTCTGACACGCCCTGAAAGCCTTTGCGCCCTGCACTTTCTTGCGCATGGACCGTCAAAATAGAGCCTATATATTTTAAACACTAACAGAGTTAACTAGTTATATATTTTATTGCTGTTATGCTATGAACTAATTGCAAACAAAAATAAATGTTTGTTCTTGCATAGTTTTTTTTTGTGTATCCATAGAAAATGTTTGTTTTATATTAACTATAACTTAGTTAACTATAACTATTGATATTTAATATAAAGTAATATTAAATATAAATATGATATTAAATAATTTTAAATTATTTAATTTTCATTTCTTTTTTTCTGTTAAAAAGTGAATGCTGCATTGTTTATATTTAACAATCATTTAAATATTAATGTTACATTATTCATGGTAATGTTATTTGAAAGAGTTTATGAGTATATGAAAAAAATAACTTCAATTTATTTAATAAGAATAAATTTACATTTAAATTTACAAAATTACATTTACATTTAACAAACCTGATGAGTATTTTTCTTGGCATATTCAACTTTAATTATCCTGCCTTATTTTGTCATAACCTTGAGGTTTATTTCTGATCAAACCTTCTATCTCCTGCAGCCTATGTGACTCACTATCTAGACAAGACATTTTACAACTTGACGACCGTGGCTCTTCATGACTGGGCCACGTACAGTGAGATGAGGAACCTGGCAACCCAGCGCTACGGTTTAGTCATGACCGAGGCTCATCTTCCCAGCCAAACTCTGGAACAGGTGTGTGACACAACAGAACATCTCAAAAACTGTGTTACATTCAACATGATGTCATAGTTAAGTGTCTTCTAGGGGCTGGACGTCCTGGAGATTATGAGGAACATTCACGTCTTTGTGTCTCGCTACCTTTACAACCTAAACAACCAGGCAAGACTTCTCCTCTGAGGTTATTAATCCACAAAGGCTGCGCTTGGTGTGTTTTTTATAATACATCTTCTGTATTGTGTTTTAGATCTTCATTGAGAGGACCAGCAACAACAAGCACTTAAACACCATAAACATCCGCCATATCGCCAACTCCATTCGGACTCATGGAACTGGCATCATGAACACAACGGTGTGTAGAAATCCTGTCAGGGTCCTCTTTTTACCTGAGGAATCATTCGAATGCTAAAAAAGTATGCTGCAAATTTATGTGCTGTTGAAGTTGGGTCATTTCAGCATTGATAACGCAATGTGCAAATCTGCAATAGTTACATTGCAGGATGTCACGCCATTTCAAATGTGCTTAAACCATTTGAACACAAGAAATGAGAAAGTTTGCCACTTAAACAAAGATTGATTGTGTTTCGGTATTTATACAATTAAGACTACACCATGTTATGTTACATTTGATCACAGATTTTCTGAACTTTAATAATGTTTTGGTGGAGCTTAGGAATCCTCCGAAAACCATACAGTGGTGTTTATTTCATTTTTCATCTTTGCTTAATGTTTTAATCTGTGCTTTATTTGATTTTACTTTGTTTGTGTATATACAGTTGCAGTGAGAATTATTAGCCTCCTGAGGATTTTTTTTTTCCGAATAATTTCCAAATTATGTTTAACAGAGCAAAGAAATTTTAGTTTAACTCCGTTTTTTAATGAAAGATATTAGTCAGAGAGCCACAGCATCAAATACATAGAATGCTCCAACGTAGCAGCCGAACACAGTTTGCTTATATTTTCTTTCTCTCTGAATAAAGTATTAAAAATGCATATTTTTGCATTAAGAGAGAAAAATAAATAAATAAATAAAATTATATATATATATATATATATATATATATATATATATATATATATATATATATATATATATATATATATATATATATATATATATATAACATCATTTGAAAAAGAATTAAAAAAAAAAAAAAAATATATATATATATATATATATATATATATATATATATATATATATATATATATATATATATATATAAAATAAAAAGTTAGATAAAATAACATTATAGATAAACACATATTAGGCCATAAAACAATACAGAACATATATGAATACAAATATGCAAAGGGTACAGCAGTATAACATAAAATAATAACAATTATATAAATAAATAAATAAAAAACAGTATCCATTTATAGCTAGGTCAGCTATATACATGCATTCATATACGCACATACATATACCCATATTTCTTTATTTATTATTATTTTATTGGTCACACTTTACAATAAGGTTCATTAGTTAATGTTAATTAATGCATTTACCAAGATGAACAAACAATGAACAATACATTTACTACTGTATTTGTTCATGTTAGTAAACGTTAGTTAATGAAAATACAGTTGTTCATTGTTAGTTCATGTTAACTCATGGTGCATTAACTAATGGTAACAAGCATGGACTTAAATGTTAATAATGCATTAGTAAATGTTCATTTACGATTAATAAATGCTGTACATGTGTTGTTCATGATTAGTTCATGTTAGTAAATGCATTAACTAATGAACCTTATTGTAAAGTGTTACCAGATTATTTTATTTTTTTAAGTGTAAGAGAAAGGGTTGCCAAATAGAGTCAAATTTTTCAGTATTACCGCAAATTGTATATCTAATCTTTTCTATTTGCATAGACTGCATTAGATCATGCATCCAATGTACATAACTGGGTGGGGAAGGAGTTTTCCAGTTCAGTGTTAAAAGCCTTTTAGAAGAGCAAATCATTTTTCACGGTATTCCCTATAACTTCTATTTCATCTGGAGGAAGTCTTATTTGTTTTATTTCGGCTAGAATAAAAGCACTTTTTTTATAAAACATTTTAAGGTCAATATTATTAGCCCCCTTAAACAATATATTTATTTGGTTTTCTGCAGAGCCTAATTACCCTAACTTGCCTAATTAACCTTCAAATTTAACTTTAAGCTTAATACTAGTGTCTTGAAAAATATCTAGTAAAATATTATGTCCTGTCAAGGCAAAGATAAAAGAAGTCAGTTATTAGAATGAGTTGGCAAAAGTCTTCTTTCCATTAAACAGAAATTTTCAGCGCCAGTAGCCTAGTGGTTAGTGCGTCAACATAGTGCCTACGGCGACCTGAGTTTGATTCCCAACTCGAGGTCTTTTGCTGATCCTTCGCCTCTCTCTGCTGCCCTCACCTTCCTGTCTGTAATCTCCACTGTCCTGTACATTTAAAGCTGAAAACCCCAAAAAAAATGTGTTTAAAAAAACTGAAATTGGGGAAAAATATAAATCGTTAGTATCAACTGTAGAATCAGTTTTTTTTTTACTTGAGAACACACGCAATCAGATCTTTCCAGTCCACAAATGAATTATAACATGTGATTTGTGAAATTTAACAGATTAACTGATACATTTTTCTACTAATTGTACTTGAAAAAAGGTGTTGTTTTATGCCGAGTTTAGACGGCACGATTTTCAAAGTAGTGGTGTCACTGATGGTTTCACACTGCATGACTATCTGGGCAGCATTCTGTCTGTGCTGTGTTCACACTGCAGGATGGACCGCCGACAGGGGGTTTTACACTGCATGACTTTACAAAAGGAGAATCGCCGACAACTTTGTCCAAACTACGTCTCACAACCAAACACACGTGAGAAGTGACATAGAAACAAAGCGAGGTCACGTAGTATTGTTATTTACTACATAATGAGAAAGAAGCCTTTAGTGGCCTCGAAAATGTACTTATTTTGCTCACTTGGCTTTGAAGGGAATTAGCAATTATTCGACTTGGTTCTGATATTGCTCAGATGACACGTCACACAGACACGGGTGCCCCTGCCAAATTTAGACTAGTATTTCCTTCATTTTGGGTGCAAATAGACTAGAAATGAGCGCTTTTATCTTCTCCCCATCCTCCCGCTGGCCTGCAGATACCCACACTAGTGGATACTGCTCTCTCATTGGCTGTAGGTGATCGCCGATGTTATTTTCAATCAGATCACAATTCACACGGCATGATTTTAATAGCCAACAGGTCCAAATATTTAGCATGCCAAATATCTAAAGGGTGTCTGTGACTTATCTGCGATTCTCTCAGATTGTGTCATTGATAGTTCAGGCTGTGTAATTGTTACTCAGGTGAACGAGCACCGATTTGCCTGTGATTTCAGGCATTTGTCTGCGATTTCTCAAAATCTGTCGGCGAGGCAAAATCGGGGCTAAAATCATGCCGTCTGAACTTGACATTACTTAAAGTCTTTGTCCTGTCTAAAACCATGTTTATATCTCCTCAGGTGAACTTCACGTATCAGTTCCTCCGCAAGAAGTTCTACATTTTCAGTCAGTTCATGTACGACGAGCACATCAAATCCAGACTCATCAAAGACATCCGATTCTTCAGGGAAACCAAGGATCAAACCGACCAAAAGGTAGGTTGGTCTCCATTTGCGTCTTATTATTTGGTAAAGTGCTATTCATTTATTTTGACATGCGTGCTGTGTTTAGTACCCATTTGAGCGAGCAGAAAAGTTCAACCGCGGTATCAGGAAGTTGGGTCTTACTCCAGATGGTCAGAGCTACCTGGACCAGTTCAGACAGCTCATCAGTCAGATCGGTAAGAGGCTTTCAAACACATCTAGTAATCTTTCCTTTTGTCTTACTGTTAACTTTATGTTGGGTTGGTTTAAGGAACACTCCACAAAAAAAATCTTTTTCTCAAGTCCCTTATAGTTAAACTGTTGAGTTTTACCATTTTTCGAATCCATTCAGTCGATCTCCAGGTCTGTCGAGAGCACTTTTAGCTTAGCTTAGCATACATTATTGAATCAGATTAGATCATTAGCATCTCCTTCATAAGTCCTTAGATTTTTCCTTTTAAAAAGCTTTACGCTTCTGTAGTGACATGGTGTATTAAGACAGACGGAAAATGAATAGTTGCAAATATGGCTAAGAAATCTACTTTCGTCCAGCGAAATTAACAAGGTACTTTGCTGCCGTGTTCATAGCTGCAACTGGTGCAATATTACACAGCACCCAAAAAAAAAGTTTAATCATCTCTAACAAATGTCTCTGTATCATTGCACCTGCCACAGAATCATGACACAATACAGAGTTTAAGAGAATACATAGTAACGAAAATGATTAGACATGTTATTTGGATATTAAAGAAATATGTAATGTTTTTGAGTAATCAAAATTTCGAACGTTTATTTTTCTAGCGCACATTGTTTTTCTTTAGGTAAACGATAAAGCTGTGCAAGCTAATACACTGAAAAATTAATCAAAATCTGATCATTTGCTTTCGCATTTGGAGTGGCAGTTCTTTGTTGACATCAGTTAGACAACTTTAACAGCCACCATAAAGCCTGGTTTATACTTCTGCGTCAAGTTATTGGTATGACCCACGGTACATGCAGTGCGCGTAGCTGTACATTCATACTTTTGCTCGCTGTTTCTGTTGCTCTGCAATAACACTTCCGAAACGCTAGCTGGCATTGTGGTGTTTATGTTCCTCTGTGTCGAGTTTCTTCGCTTGTGTTTTTTTTTTTTTTAACTCTTCCTTTAATGTACAAGTGGCTCAAATTCGCTCATTTTGAGACAGGAACTGGCAGACGTGCAACAACTTTAACCATGAGGTAAACACAAAGCAACAGTCTCCATCCGGAGCTCCTTATAAACAGTCGACACTTGTAAACAGTCGTTCCAACGGACTCTCGCTGCTCTCGGTCCCGCCCACACTCGTCAGCGATTCCAAGCTGACCAATCACAGAGCTTGCAATTCGCGTCGTTGAGACGTCTAGTAAAATTTTTTGAGAGGTGCACATCAGCGACGCCGACAGCCATGGCGAGGGCTATGCATCCCAGCGTAGGCTGCACCGTAGCATAAGCATGCGCTTGACGCAGAAGTAGAAATCAGCTTTTAATCTTAGCCATGCTCCTCTAACCGTTAGTTCGCTATGAGGAAGTGATGCGCAAAAGAAATCCTCGCCCACTACGTCATATTCAGTTACAGTTAGAAGTACATCAACAAACTTAAATAAAAGACTCAGCAACTTCCACTTCATGCAGACTATAAAACGTTAAAGCAGAACTCTTAAAAACTTTGTTGAAAATCTTAAAAATTTAATTTTAGAAATGGGTTACATGTGTGCTAGATACTTTCAGCTAATTTAGCATCTCTTTGCAATCATAAAACAAAAATTAAAGCAGCCAATTTTAAGTTATCTAACAATGTAAAAAAAATTCTTGTCTTCCAGGCAATGCGATGGGTTACGTGCGCATGATTCGCTCAGGAGGCCTGCACTGCTGCAGCAGCGCTATTAGGTTGAGCATCACCTTTTGCTACTATACACAAACAATATTACCTATAGCATCCTAATAATTGATTATTACTAAATATACAGGGTGGGCAATTTATATGGATACACCTTAATAAAATGGGAATGGTTGGTGATATTAACGTCCTGTTTGTGGCACGTAAGTATATGTGTGGGGGCAAACTTTTCAAGATGGGTGGTGACCATGGTGGCCATTTTGAAGTCGGCCATCTTGGACCCAGCTTTAGTTTTTTTCAATAGGAAGAGGGTCATGTGACACATCAAACTTACTGGGAATTTAACGACAAAAGCAATGGTGTCGTTGGTTTTAACATAACTTTATTCTTTCATGAGTTATTTACAAGTTTCGGACCACTTATGTGTTCAATGTGCTGCCCATTGTGTTGGATTGTCAATGCAACCCCCTTCTCCCACTCTTCACACACTGATAGCAACACTGCAGGAGAAATGCCAGCACAGGCTTCTAGTATGCGTAGTTTCAGGTGCTGCATTAAACATTAAATACATTAATACGCATTAAAAAACAGTCAGAAAAAAAGTGTTTCATGTAAATACGGACCACAAGTCCACGTATGGATATCATTTTTCTCTAAAAGTACATCATATCAAAATATGATCCTTAGGTTTTATTCTTATTAAGCCCCAATAAGCCTAAATAGCAAAGAGAAATAAAAAATGCATGTAAAAACACATTGGGGCTTTAGAGAATAAGTTGCACATAACCTGTTTGCTTAATAATTTGAATGGGCTAACTCATTTTTTTTAAATGAAGCCAACAAATCCTTTTTTTCACAGTGTAAAAATAAAAATTCCACCATTATTTACACTTCAAACCTGTTTCTTTATTCTGTTGAACACAAAGGAAGATATTTTGAAGAATGTTGGAAAAACAACAGCTGTTGACTTCAATTATGTTTTTGTTCCTATTATGGAAGCCTCTGGCTGCTTTTTTTTCAACAAGAATGTCTTGCCTTGTCTTCAACAGAAGAAAGAACCTCATTAAAGTTCAGAAGTGAGTAAAGAGGGAGGGTAATTTAGTTTTGGGTGATCTGTCCCTTTAAATATCTGTACCAGAGGTGGCCAACCCTGTTCCTGGAGAGCCACCTTCCTGCAGATTTCAGTTGCAACCCATATCAAACACACCTGCCTGTAATTATGAACATTATAAAAGTCTTTTTACTAAGTATTTAGCATGGTATTCACGCTGAAATGTCTTCCAGGTTTGTTCCTGATCTTGAGGACATTGTGAACTTTGAGGAGCTGGTGAAAGAGGAAGGCCTTTCTGAAGAGACCCAAAAAGCCAGCAGGTACTGCATATCACCTCATGTCACTTAATCAGCATCCTTATCACAAGCCAGATTGTAAACCACACGGGAAACTAAAAATTTAATTAAATTAAAACAAATGATGAATTTAAAAAGTCAACTAGATCTGGCAGGTCAAGCCGGTCTCTCCTTGATACCTGTGGCACTCCGCTGGTTGTGGAAGTTCAGAGTTGACCCAAAAACTATTACGACTGGCTAAGATTGGCAGGGAAAATTGAAAAAAGTGGTTTAATCGGCACACTAAGAGCCACGGAAATAAAAAAAAACATTAACAAATAAAAAAGTAAACAGCCAAGGCTAGTATTACAATTAAGTCAGCAAACGTTTGTCATTTATTTAAAATTGATGATTAAATGTATGATAAAATAAAACAATACACACTATATTGTAATCGTAAAATTTGAATAATTAAAAATAAATATTTTTTTAATTAATAATAATAGTAAAACAAATGCTGTAACAATAAATAAAATATAATCAAATGACTGTGATAAATCATAAATTAAAAAAATATATGTTAATATTAATAATAATAGTAATAATAATAATAGTAAACAATACTGCACAATGATGATAAAATATAGCAAAATCGAGCAATAATAAATCCTAAATACAAATAAGTAAAATATGATAACAGGAAAATTAATACAACTAAAAAAACATATTGTATTGATGAATAAAATAATCACAATAAATACATTAATAATAATAATAAGAATAATAACAATAGTACTCAGGATTTAGTATTTATTAATCATTGCTGCATAAAAGATAATAAAATAGGAACAAAAACAATATTAATAGCAACAAACAGTAATCCAATATGAAATATATAAAGTGTAGACAATTGATGGTAATGATGGTTATGAACTATAATATTACACAATAATTCATTTATTCATTCATTTTCTTGTCTGCTTAGTCCCTTTATTAATACGGGGTTGCCACAGCGGAATGAACCGCTAACTTATTCAGCACGTTTTTACGCAGCGGATGCCCTTCCAGCCGCAACCCATCTCTGGGAAATATTACACAATAATTTGTCATTAATTATAAATACAATGCATACTAAATACTATTAATAAACCATACTGCAACAATGATGAAGTATAATAAAAACAGCAATAATAATTTATAAATACAATTAAGCAAAATATGAGAAAATTAATAAAAGAATATTATTAAACTAAAAAAATATATATTGCATTATTCAATTAAATAGTCACAATAAATACATTAAAATTAATAATAATAACAATAATAATAATCAGCTTTTAGTATTTATTAATCATCGCTGCATGAAAGATAATAAAATAATAGCAAAAACAATAATAATAGCAATAACAATAATTCATTATTAAGTAAAGCATCAATGTTTTTTCAAAACAATAATTCATAAATAGAAAAAAGATAAATATGATGACAAGAACACAATTAAAACACAATAAAACATATTATATTAAAGAATGACAGTCACAATAAATACATTAATAACATAAAATAATCCAAATAATCAGGTTTCAGGATTTATTAGTTGCATAAAAGATAATAAAATAACAACAAAAACAATATTAACAGCAAAAACAATAATTCATTATTAAAAAGCATCAATACACATTTTGATTATTCATAGCAATAATTCATAAATACAAAACAAAATAAATGTAATGATTAGAACATTATTAAAACGCAATAAAACATATTACATTAATGAATGACAATCAAAATAAATACATTAATAATAATCAGGTTTTAGTATTATTAGTTGGCTAAAAAGATAATAAAATAATAACAAAAATGATAATAATAGTAATAACAATAATTTAGTATTTTAAAAACGTAATAATTCTTCATATTACTTATAACAATAATTCATAAATATAAAAATGGTAAATATAATGACGAGAACATTAGTAAAACATAGTAAAAACATATTACATTAATGTATGACAATCACAATAAATACATTAATAATATAAAATAATAATAATAATAATAATAATAATAATAATGTTTTAATATTTATTAATCATTGCTGTATGAAAGATAATAAAATAATAACAAAAACAATATTATTAGCAATATCACTAACTCATTAAATAAAGCATCAGTTTATTCAAAACAATAATTCATAAATGCAAAAAAAATAAATATAATGACAAGAACATGATTAAAACACAATAAAAACATTATATAAAAAAATGACAATCACAATAAATACATTAATATCATAATATCGTGATAAATTCATCATAAATTATTATTATAATAATAATCAGGTTTTAATATTTATTAATCATTGCTGTATGAAAAAGAAAAAATAATAACAACAATATTAATAGCAATAACAATAATTTAATATTTAATAAAGCATCAATAACTATTCATATTATTCATAACAATAATTTTAAAATACAAAAACCAAAATAAATAAATATAATGACAGGAACATTATTAAAACATAATAAAAACATTATATAAATTAATGACAATAACAAAAAATACATTGATATTAATCAGGTTTTAGTATTAATCATCGCTGCATGAAAGATAATAAAATATTATCAAAATCAATAGCAATAACAATAATTCATTATATTTTAAAAAAGCATCAATAATTATTCATATTATCCATAACTATCATTTAAAAATACAAAATATAAATATGAGAAGAACATTATTAAAACACAATAAAACATGTTACATAAATGAATGACAAAACATTAATACATTAATAATAATAATAATCAGTGTTTAGTATTTATTACTCATCATAATAAAGTATTAATAACAATAATTAATCATTATTACATAAAGCAGCAATAATTAATAATATTATTCATAAAAATAACTCAAAAATATAAATATAAAAACAAGAACATGATTAAAGCACAATCAAAACATAATATATTAATTAATTACATTCACAATAAATACAGTAATAATATAAAATAATAATTAAGGTTTAGTATTTATAACTTCATATCATAATAAAATATTAATAACAATAATGATTAATTTTTAAATAAAGCATACATAATTATTAATATTCATTCATTAATATTCATGACAATAACTCATAAAAAGATAAATAACAAGAGCATTATTAAACAATAAAAACATTACAATTATGAATGACAATCACAATAAATACATTAATAATAATAATAATAATAATAATAATAATAATAATAATAAGGTTTTAGTATTTATTACTTATCACATCATAATAAAGTATGAACAAAAATATTAATAAAAATAAGAATTTATTATTAAATAAACCATCAATGATTAAATAACAATAATGATAAAATATAACAATACTAAATAATTAGTTATTAATAATATACACAAAATATATTAATAATAACAATAATATTACAAATATATAATAATAATAATATATCTTTTCAGCCAACTAGACTGTGTGCTAAGCGACCTGACCAGCAACTCTGCGGAAGGAACCGAGTACTTCAAGATGCTGGTGGGGGTTTTTGCTCCAGAGTTTCGCAGCATCAAGAACATGCACTTGAGGAACTTCTACATGATTGTTCCTCCTTTGGTGCGTTTTCGGCTCTCTGATGTGGAAATCTTCTGCTGACTGCCGTTTCTCTTGCATAACATCATTTCTGTTCTCCCTTCCAGACGGTAAACTTCGTGGAACACTCCATCAGCTGCAAAGAAAAGCTGAACAAGAAGAATAAAGTGGGAGCTGCGTTTACAGACGATGGTTTCGCCATGGGTATGTCATAGTCAATGGCTTTGTGTTCAGGATGGTTGAAACGTCATTACCAAGGGTTCCCACTCTTCCACTTAAATTCCAAGCATTTGAATTTCAGACAAATGGATCCAGTGCCTGAAAAGTACTTAAAAACAAACATACAGCGGGGAAAATAATTATTGTACATGTCATGTTTTATTCCTGAGAATATTATTTCTAAAGGAGCTGTTGACATGGAATTGAACCAGATTTTGGATGTTGCTAGTATGTTTATGGTATGAACTAGAACCTAAAGTTCATTGATGAACCCACTAGGACAGGTAAGGGCACTTGACAGGAAGCACAGTGGGTGCTAAGTGGTTCTTAGGCACTTGCTAATATGTTTATGGTATAGCTAGGTGGTTGCTAAGCAGTTGTTAATTGTCAACGATCAATGATCAAATGCTAGTACTTAGTAGGCATTTCTAGCATATGTTATTGCACTTAGATAATCATTAATAGCTGGTAGCTAAACGTTATTAGTACTTGGCTCATCATTGTTACCATGCATAGTACACAGGAAGTCCCATTTTGCTGGTATGAGTCAAACGATCCAATACCCAGGTCCCTATGAAGTTCTGATGTAGAGATATTGCTGTTTTTTAAACTGTTGCCAGTCTAGCCTGTTTTATTGGACTGAAGACAATTGACAGCTGAGTGATGATGCATCAAAGCCTCTTGCTAATATGAGCGATGGATTGGTGTATTGCTAGTATAGATTGGTATGTTGTTAGTATGTCCAATGTAAAGTCAATGGCAGTTTTTTTACAATGGAAGTCTATAGGATAGTTGCTAGGGTGCCGTAAGTGGTTGCTAGGGTGTGGCTAGTAAGTTGAAAGGTCATCAGTGATTGGTAGTCTGAATTAAATGAGCGTAACCTTAAGTCTGTTTTGCAGTCTGGCGCAAAGTTATGAGATCACAAAGTTTGGTCCGATGTTAAGTCAAAGGGACTTTTCAGAATTATCCGGGACAGTTTTGGGAAAACAGTAAGTCAGATCGGTGGGAAAAGATATAGCAACCCGAGTCAGACCAGTTAGGAGGTTTGAAGAAAGTTTGGTGGTTGTAGTGTGAACGGTTTAAGAGGAGAATCATATAGAAATTAGACTCAGAAGAAGAAGAATATTAAGTTTGTGTAGTATAACAGTATGTTGGCTTTCTCAAGCCATCATAATTGTGTGAGTTGTGTGTAATTACAATGAAATGACAAAGTAAATCTACTGAACTACATAAATGTATTTAATACTTTATCTAAAAGGGTTTTTGGTGATGTCAGCTTACAGAGTCCTCTCATATGGAGAATGAAGTCATGAGTTGCTCAGGTGTGACTTTTTTTCCACATACTTTAACAAAATGTACAAATCTTGACGGTTCTGTGGGTCTCGTCTACCAAATCTGATCTTCATTTTGTATTCTCTTTTGGATTGAAGTCAGGTGATTGGCTGGGCCTTTCTACAGCCTGATTTTCTTTCTCTGAAAGCATTTGAGAGATTCATTGGCTGTGTTTTAGATCATTGTCTTGCTGAAATGTCCACTCTGGTTTTATCTTCATCATCCTGCTAATGTAGATGTTGGACTGAAGCAGCTTTATATTCATTTACAATGAGAAAGGGTAGATCCTTGCTGAATAACTACTGAGAGATTTCAGCTTCATGTGTTCAATACGTTTTCCCTGTGTCAATGAATTTTATTACGCATAACTAGATTTGTAAGCTGCATATATGGATTTCTTTGGTTGTTACCAACATCCAGGAAAAAATTTTAGAATTGTTTTCTAAGAAAAATATTATATTTTCCCCCATTGTAGGTCTTTGAAACTACTGAAATTAAATTTGTTCATGGTGTTATTTCAGCAGTTGTACTGTGCTGCTGTCAAAAACAAAACCAGGGTGTCTGCAGGGTCTTAAAAAGTATTAAAAGTTGATGAATCAATTGCGAGAAAAAAGTCTTAGGGTGCTTACACATCTGTAGTTCGCTTCATTTGGTCCGGACCAAGCGCAATAAATGATACATTGTTCCAATTTCTGTCGTCTGGGACGTTTTCACACTACACTGCTGGCTTTGGTCCGAACCAGTTGAAAAGAACCAAAATGCACTCATCTGACAAAATCCTCATCTCTCATTGGCCAGATGTTGTTGAACATGGCTCCTAAACTGCTTATTGATTGGTCAGAATTCACATGCGGGGAAAATGCCAATGAACTCCCACAAGTAAACAAACCGGCAGACACAAAATGTCGCTTTTTACTATGGAGGGACGACTGCGCTTATTGATTGTATCCCTGCTTTAGACAAACTACATTTTGAGAATGAAGCACAGATGGAAAACAATGTTTAAATGCATCGCACATCACTTAAGGAGGAGGTTGTGAATTAATTTAGCTAAACTGCGACATGGTCATCTTGCGGAAATATTATCAACGATCTATCAGGTAATGTTTCCCCTCTCTCTCACTCTGTTGGTAAAGCGATGTCAACAAATATTTTTCCTCCATATCCCATAATGCACAGCGCATCGGCCTACGGCAGCTGGATAAGTCCAAAAGGCGAAGTACTTTTTTCGGCTGGGTCTGTTTTAGTTCGGATCATATTCTCACCACAAACGAACAGCTTCAGTGTTTGTTTGAAAGCATATCGAGACCACCTCTTCAAGCAGGTCTCAGTAGGCTTTTTTTGGTCCGCTTTTGGTGCACACCTGAGTACTATTGCTGCATTCACACGTGCCCAAACGAACAGCACCAAGAGGGAAAACGAACTCCTAGTGCGTATCAAAGGAACTAGATTCAACCGAACCTGCCTACCGAAGGCAGGTGTAAAAAGCACCCTTAATCACGTTTTTACAAGGTCTTAAATTTTGTTCAAGCGTTGTCCTGTCTCCAAAAAAGCATAAATATTTTTATTTTCCTCCTAATATTAACAACGGCGTGCTCGATGATGTCATGTAATTTGTGATAAACGCAGAAAGGTAAAGTGACACTCTCCACATGTAGTGAAACCATAGAGTGAAACAGACGGCAAAATGGAAAATTGTAAGACTGTGTACTCCTGGTTAAAGAAAGACGAGTTTAAACAGTGGCTGAAGCCTGTTGCTAAAAACAACCGCGTAATTTATTTTTTCAAGGTTTGTTTCATCCAGGCTTATCTGAATTCTGTTGCATGTTTGTGCTCCATTGATTTATGTAACTACAACTGTTTATTAAGTTAAATGTTTGATACTGATTAGAACTTGAAGTGGCGACGAGGTCTTAAAATATTCTGAGAAAGTCTTTAAAAAGTCTTAAAAAGATATTGAATTTTCCTTTAGGATTCCTGCATATATCATGAGAACTAAAAAATGCTCAATTCTTCATTTAAAAATCTTACATTCAGATCTTGTATTTCATCAACATTTCAGAAACCACATTTGAATATTACCAGTATCGAATTATACTAAATTTCTTTGAACATGACTGTTTAAAACAGATGTTAAAAATCACACATTAAAAACACCAGTATTACTGACATTTTAATCAAAATATTAAGTGTAAATGTAACGTTTTACGTTAGGTACAGTAAGGACTTTCATGGTGCTGCTTTTGCTAAGGGAATCAAAAAAGGTGCTTGTTCTGAAATTAATTGTGCTTTAAAAAGTCATCGAGTCTGCTGTTCATTAAAGAGTGGAAAACCCTTTATTAAACATTTACATAAAATGTCATATTGAAGGTGCTGTATGTAAATTTTTGACTCTTCTAAAGCATACAAATACTATAATATGTTTGTAGATATTTGAAAAACATGCAAAGTGAACATTCTTGTTTATCTGAAAAACAACGCTAAAGTCAAATATTCCACTTTGGAAATGTCTTTTCCGTGCCAGAATGCTGTCTTTGTTTCAGTTCTTTTAACCCGCCCACTGCCACTTTAGCCAATCATATTTCAGCACAACCGGGTTGCCTTGTTAGAAAACCGCATATTTAAAGGGCACCTATGGTGAAAAATCTGGAAATTTGGACAGACGTGTGTAAGTATAGAGTTTGGACCGTCATATTGGGGTGATATAAACACACACAGTCCTTTTTGGGTTTTTTTCAATACAATAATACAAAAACGGAGGACCAATTGGAGCGACCGCAACTTGGCGTAGGAGTGCGGTCCCCCGGCTCACCAATATTGATTGACAGGCATGCGTCACCATATCCTCAGTTTGTTGTTTCACGTTCGCTATTTTCAGCATGTGAGTCAAAGCGATGCCACTAAAGGAACACCCTTGCTCTTTTTTTAGATGTAAGGTTCATTTGGCTCAACACAAGAACAATTTTCTCCACATTATCGCTTTAATCTGAATTATTGTTTGTACCTTTTGGTAGGTTTGCAAACGTGTGTACTTTTTATTGCCTCTACCTTAAACTTCAGCCGGTCGCATCACAGAAGCTCCCTGTGATCTTAACTAGGTGCAGTTGGAAAAGTGCAAGCACGTTGCCTTATGTGCGCGTCCATCCATTGGAAATAAAATAACAAACTAGCCTGCAGGTTGCACACCAGAAGCGCCTCTTTGCGTGGCGCCATGCATTTCAGAGTTCTGGGTGTGGGTTTCTGTCGGGGTGCGCTGTCGGGGGGTCGGTGGCTGGATGCTGCGGGTGGCCGCCGACTTGGGGCGCCATTGTGTTTGCCCTGGTTGGAGGTCTGTGTTTGGTGTTCTGGAATGCATGGCGCTGCGTGGCGTGAGGATTCAAGACACTTCATGTTTCTACCGCACGTCTGAGAGTGTCTGGTGTGCCGTGTTACCTCAGTTAAAGTTAATTCAGTGTGCGTGGTTATTAGTCTTGGCGTACAAGCTCGGCACTTGAAACTAGCACACAGTTGGCTGTAATACATACAAAGACACAAATGATTGTGTACTCTCTGCTTGGTCTGTGTCCAAGTCGCACATGTACAACTGAATGCTGATCCTCTCATGTAGCTTAGCTTCACTCTGTCTGCCTGTCTGTTGCCAAACACAGAGCGGGTGAGCTCTTGGCTCCGCCCCCTTGTTACATTGGGCAGGAAGCCGAAACTAATTTTCATGTGAAGCAGCACACCCCTAAAACAGAGAGCTGTGTACACGCCCCCAACATGACACTTTTGAACACATTATAATAAAAAAACATCTGAACTGTGTGTTAAACTGAACCTAAACTGGCACACTCAGAACAACCATAATATTAACATTAAATCATAAAAAAGGGTAAACTATGTGCCCTTTAATTCATTCAGTCAGAAAGACTCTCAAAGCATGCGTCAGTAACTGAAATGCGACCTGCGGTGGACAGTAATAGACTGAAATGAGCCACACATAGAGTTTCACATAGAGTTATTAATTAGCAAATAATATAAATATTTAGAACGTAAACACTGTACATTGTAACCTCATGTCCTAACAATATCCTACGTCACGAAATTTTCAGTGATTTTCAGTGCAATTTGGTTGTTTGCACCAGATGAAACACAACAGAAATGTAACTATTGGCAATCTGGAAACCTGCACTTGCATTTGTTTTGCTAACATTAGCCTGATAGCACTGAACGCCAACACTAGACAACTTCGATCACATAACATTCAGGTTGTTAATATTTGTCTGCCCTGAGACGTGTCCGTGAACACGCCAATGACGTAAACCTTTGTGTGTAAACGGGTTACGCAGGGTTTTGCATATTTTGACAGGCAAGGTTGGACAGCCAATCGTAATGTTCGGACCGAATGTTTTGATTGGACAAACTTTTCTTGGTCCTACAGCTTCTACAGGATATTCAAATATATGTAAATACATTAGGACCACTTCATTTAATGATCGCTATCAGGATGCCAAAACAATTTCAACCAGCATAACACAATCTATTGTGCCTTTAGGCATTTAACAGACACTGTTATCCAAAACAACATACAGAAGAGGAATGAAGCAACTCATCGCTTTGGAAATGTCTGTGCATTGGGTTAAGTATCAGTTCACCCAAACAGTCTACATTTTGGTATTGATTACTCAACCCTCATGTGGTTCCAAACCCCAGAGGTCTTCTTTCATCTTCCGAACACAAAAGATGATATTTTAGATCTCTCTCTCTCTCTTATCATTTTATTAATTTAAAAAAGTTTTTGGAATGATTAAATTGGAATGACATGAGGGTGAATCATTAAAACAGAATTTTCTTTTTTGGGTGAACTAACCCTTTAATGTTTTGGTGTGGTTAAGTGTTTGCAGAGAAGCAGCTTCTTTAACATTGTGTTTTATAAATTCAGGTGAAGACTGGAATGAGGTATTCCACCAGAGAGTAGTGATTTATTGCAGAGTCAGCGACCTCATCTGCAATATTCAAAGACCTTTCCCACTTTTTCCAGGAGTTGCTTACATCTTGAAGCTTCTGGACCAGTATCAGGAGTTTGACTCCCTCCACTGGTTCCAGGCTGTGAGGGAAAAGTATGTGAAGGAAATGAATGCAGTGGTGAAGGAGCAGAACGTTCAGTCCACCAGCCAAGATGAGAAGCTCATGCAGACAATGAACCTGACTCAGAAGAGACTGGACGTATATCTGCAGGTATGAAAGCATCTTCATTGCTTTTTCAGCAATAATGAACGTCACCTTGTTTATTGACATCGTCTTTGTGTTTGTAGGAGTTTGAGTTGCTGTATTTCTCACTGAGCAGTGCTCGGATTTTCTTCAGAGCTGATAAAACAGCAGCAGAGGAGACCCAGGAAAAGAAGGACAAAGGTTGGTTGATGGAATCGTCTTGAAGTTGTGTTCTTAGAGTTACCATCCTGTAAGTTTAAGCTTCAATTCTGATTAAACGCATCTAAACCTGATAGAATTTACAGAGAGGTGTGTTGGAAATGAGTATTGCATGGAAGATCTCTAGGAAAAGCTCTCCATGTATTGGACTTCTGTGGTGTTCAATCATTTAAAATCCAAAACGTCACCATGCGTTCATTGTGTTTCATGTTCTGAGGCGCAGATCATTTATAATAAATTAATAAAGGCCCACAGTGGCTTCTCCTACTTACGCAAATGTCATTTTGTCTCTTTGAAAGTTTCCACCAATTCATCAGGAAGTGACATTTCTGTTGGCTTTCAATGGATGGAAACGGTGCTTTATTTGCATATGTTTTGCAGACAATTGTATCCTGAAGGCGCTGCTGTGTATCTGGATGATAATGTAGCAATACACACAGCAAGACTGGTGACAGAGTGGTTTGATGAGAAAGTCAAGTTGAACATCTCCCATGGCCTGCATGGTCACCTGATTTAAATATAGTTGAGCCACTTTGGGGTGTTTTGGAGGAGCGAGTCAGAAAAGCCCCCAGAAAAAGCGAGTCAATGCATTTTCATTGTTTTGACAACCGGGTGTCCCTAGCATGTGCTGTTTTTTTATTATTATTATTTTTTTTTAAAGTTTTTCCATTACTAATGTGTTAAATACTCATTGCTTCAATATTTGTGCACTTAATGGCTTAAATGTTCCCTCATTCAAAAACTGAGGTCCCATAAACCGCCTTTTACTTCACTTTCACTTTGTCAGATAACATCCCACAACATGCATCCAGTGCAGACACAAGTCATGCCTCATAGTACAGTATAACAGTGGCCAAGCCAGTATCAGCCAATAAATGATCTACTGTATTGATCCCGCTGATCCATTTTCAGATGTGTGGTTATAAATGTGGGCTTTTACATGATGTAACGCATAACATACAGCAGATGCTTACTTTAAAAGAGTTTATGCTAGTTTATTCAGTATGTTGATGCACTTCCAACTGAAACAGAATATTGAGCAGGGGCGAGGCTTTCTTTTGCATGTCATAGCAAGCTAAATAGCAAACTAAATGGTAAGAGAGAGTATTAATACGCAATTGCTATGAAAGTCCTCAACAGAAGGACCCCAAATGATCAGACTTTCATTGAAGATTACCAAAACAAACCAATTTTTCTCAGTGGATTAACTAAATTGTTCACTTTAAGAATAACAATGTGAGCTAGCAAAATAAACATTGTAAATTTAGATTAAGCGCACTGCTTTTGAAATAAAGCTTAGAAAAACTGAATATCCACTCTGTCTATACATTGATTACAGTATCCCAAATATAAAGTGATCGCAGGGCAATTGTTTTTTGCGTTTAAAGTCCATGTGAAATCAAAATTTATCATGTTAATTTGCCAGTGCACATTAAGTACGTTTAAATCAGGGGTGTCCACACTCGGTCCTGGAGGGCCGGTGTCCTGGAGTTTAGCTCCAACCCTAATCAAACACACCTGAACCAGCTAATCGAGCTCTTACTAGGCATACTAGAAGATCTCCAGGCAGATGTGTTGTAGCAAGTTGGAGCTAAAGTCAGCAGGACACCGGCCCTCCAGACTGACTTTGGACACCCCTGGTTTACGTGGACACCAATAATCTGATTTTAATACGATTAAGACAATACTCTGATTAAGAGTCTACTATGTAAACAGCGATTTTTGATTAATTTAATCTGACTAAAGTCATAATCGAACTAAACAGAAATCGAATTAAGAAGTGGAGTATGCCGATTTTAGTCGAATTATGAAGTGTAGTACAGACATGTAAATGCAAACTATTACCGTCATGGATTTTTTACACTATTTTTTTGCACCTATCAAGTCAGTAATAGACCACAGACCCCGTTATCGTGAAATTCGAAGGGTTTTTTTTTTTCCATACATCATACAGTTTTAAATTCAATAAAAACAACACTCTTCCAGCAGTTCATACTCACATCCAATATCTTGTTTGTCACAGGGGGCATGCATGAAATGTTCCTGAATGAAAGTGAAAGTGCCAAACTGCAGTTAAAGTCGACAAATAAAAATGAAACACTCAAAATTACACAAAACTTTGTGTCACACAAAAGTTTGTTTAGGTAATATTTAAAATCTGACTATTTGGTCCGACGTTTTTCTCTGAAACTGCGTCCCGAATGGCACACTATACACTATGCACTTACACACTCAACAGCATAGTATATGCATGTAGTGTCGTCCCAAATGGAGCACTAATGTTTTTATACTAAACGAAAATTCAATCCGTTTCTCTGATGACGTTTGACTATTGCCAAATCAGTGAAATAAATGACCAAACTATCAAATAATACCTGGCATGAGTATAACCGCGTTCACCATTAGGAGGCGTTATAATCACTCTCATAGGAGAACTTTGGTTTCACAATCCAAAATAAATAAAGTTATCCAACATGTGTGCTTGATAGCTCCGCCCCTTCGGCTACATGAGCAAACCTGCGGTCATTGAGTGCGTGAAGTGTCCATCATTACACACTTCATTTTAACCGGCTGAATGAGTGCATCATCCAGGAAATTAAAGTACACTTACTATTGTTAGCTTTCAGTGTGAACGCACTACTTACACAATTTATACTACAAAATGCCGTAGAATAGTGCATAAGTATGCAATTTGGGACACAGCTTGATAATGTCAGTTTGATGGATTCAGCCATAAGACTCTCAACCGTTACTCCCCTCTTATCGTTAGTTTGCTACAAGGTAATTATGCTTAAAAAGAAAGCCCCACCCCTACCTAATATTGTTTCAATTGGAGTTTGAAACATTTAGATGGATATCTATGAATGTTTTGACTAAAACAAGACTTAATTTAGGCTGTAGGTAAAAATCTATTTGACCAAAAAATAGATTAGTCATCAAATAGATAGTAATGAATGACTGAATGACTTTGATGAACATGAAAGTGAAATTAAACATCTCTCATGACCTGCACAGTCACCAGATTGAAATATTATTGAGTTTCTTTGAGGTATTTTGGAGGAGCAAGTTAGGAATTGTGTTCCTCCATCAGCATCACGTAGTTATTTGGGCACTTATCTGCAAGAATGGCTCAAAATCCTTCTGACCACTGTGCAGAACTTGTCATTCCATACTCGTGAAGTCTGTTGAATATGATGATTAGTCTATTTGTTAGATGCCTATTTGATTTTTATTGACAGCCCAAATGTAGCCTTTTTTGTCACACAAACATAAAATTTCTATGGCAATTGGTTTCTTTGTAGGTGGTATTACCCAAAATGTTCATATTGGTGCATTCCTAAAATAGTGACTTTTTCCACTATAAACATAACTTTAATCTTTATTTTCAGAGGAAGGTGCCAAAACTGGTCCCGTTTCCATGACAGCTGAGGGCTCTCCTGTGGAACCTAGTGCCAAGTAAAAGCACCAAGCAGCGTGAATGGTATAAATCACTTTAAGGACAAGGACTGGTTCCAGAGGAGGTTACAGACTTTGACCCTTCAGCCACTACACTTCTTATGGAGTCTGTACAGCATCATTTTTGGCTCGCCTACTCGCATTCAACTGGAACTGACTGTGGATTGGACCAATGCATCATTTTTAGACATTGATTGTTTTATGTATCTTCAAAGACCTTCATCAGCAGTTGTTTTTCATAATGATTTGTGGTCACGTAAAAAAATAGATGGTGTCTGTAGTGTTTTTTTTTTGTTTTTTTTAGGGTAACATCTTAAATATAAGGCACAGATATTTTTATATGACAAATCACTCTTTTGAATAGATGTTATAGACAAAGAAACGTCAAATTCAGCTAGATAAATTTAAATTTCACCCTAATGTTTTGTTTTCAAACTGATATGATGATAATTCAGTGAAAATTATTAGAGAGCGAAAAAAAATCTTGTCCATACAATGAAAGTTATTGAAGATCATTTTGGCTCTCTTTGATTTTTATTTGTTTATCAAAAAAATAGAATTAAAGTCAAACAGGTTTTGAACAAGTAAATGATGGCAGACTTAATATATCTGGGTGAATTATACACGTAATGTTTATTTAGTAAATGAACATGCCCCTTTTTTTTTTTAGGAAAATGGCCCATTTTAGAAGTCCGCTGCAGTAAAACTATTGTTTTGCCATTTTTTGATCCATTCAGCCAATCTCCGAGTCTGATGGGAGTTTTTTTTTCCTAGCTTAGCTTAGCATAAATCATTGAAACGGATTAGACCATTAGCATTTTGTTTTAATTTTTTAAGAGTATAATTTGAGTGAAATTCTAATGGTCTGATCCGATTCAATGGTTTATGCTAAGCTAAGCTAAAAGTGCTCCTGATAGGACACCTCAAATTCCAATTGAAAGAATGTTTAGAGGTGGGGCTTTCTTCTTGAGTAAAGCTTCATTCACACTACAAACGACTGTTCATCTCAATGGAGAGTGAGCGACTTCCAGCAACCTCCATCTATGTGAGCAACATCGACCGTTGGCAACCAGGTGGACGTCAACTGACAGGATATAGTTGAGTATCCTTCAACTTTATGCAAATAAGGAGCGACTTTCTCGAGCGACAGCCAAAATGAGCACCAGTAGAGATCACGTGATCCTCTCTCTGCTTGCTCAGAGGCCGGTTGTATATTGTATACACAGAGTGATGGGCTGCTAGTGTGAATGAGGCATTTCTCTTTTTTTTTTTGAGCGAAATGCTAATGGTCTAATCCGATTAAATGATTAATGCTAAGATAAAAGTGCTCCTGCCAGAACCAGAAATCGGCTGAGTGAATTTAAAAATGCTAAAACTCAACCGTTTAACTAAAGGTGACTTGTAAAATGAAACTATTTCCAGAAAAAAACTGTTTAAAATTAAATACTAAAGTTGTCTTCTCGTTTAAAATACTAATTTACTAATAATTTCAGGCCCGAATCTGCTTGTAAATGATCTATAATATAGAATGTAGCACACTAACACATTGTTCAGTCTACTTGTGCTGCCTAAACAGAAAAACATCAATCATCCTTGAGCACTGTGATGAAGTTGAATTGCACTTGCCTTAAAGCTGCTGCTGTCTTACAGTATTCAAGAGCACTGCACAGCAGTTTCTTCATTTCATCCGATTGATTCCTCTTTGCCTATTTTGTAAGCAGTCGTGTTGTATATTACCTCATTAACCTCATGGCATCTATATTAAAAGACTTGGAAAAGAAGCAAAGGGTTAGTTCTTAATCATGCATAAAGTGTGCTTCCACACATACATACATACACACACACACGCACATCCTTCCTACACAGAGTCCAAACACTGGTTCAGGAAAGCCGTTCTGCTTTATTACAAAGAAAGGGAGCTTTAAAGGTGGTCAGAAAATACAAGATTGGTCTGTTTTTCGTACTATCGGTTTTCCCTTTCCTACGAAATGCTTCTATTCAAATAGCTGCAGCTGAAATGTCTCCACCCCCTTGTTTATTTTTTTGTATTTTGTTTTGTTTGTCGCAATACAGATGTCCCCAAGTCAGTCAAAGTCAGGCCTTCCGCACGTCACCTTTATTTGTTTCGTTGAATTGGTCTTTAAGTGCACAGGGTAACAAACGTGATTCCCCGTCTGGCAGCTCAACATACTCTTCACTAAATTGTTTAGTTTTTTTTTTGTCTTTTGTGTTTTTGCTTCTACCACATAATGCCATTTCTGTCACCTCCTAAAAACGAGGTCAAGCATAGTTACTTCTTCCAAAATAGACGTCATGTATATATATATATAGATACATCTATCTATATATATCATATATATACACATTCATACATACATATCTTTATTCATGTGATGTCCAAAAATTAAAAAAATGTACACGTTTATTACAAAATCGTAACAAAGACTGAAAAGGGTTTGTAGTCATTCTGGAACAATGTTTCTCGGTAAGCTCACAACCGCCTGGTCCAGAGGTTGTGCCCAACAACGCTCACTGAAACAGTCTGATCGGGATTTATTGAAGCTAAGCAGTAAACAGCTCAGGATGAGGAACGCAGGTGGATGGAGCAAAAGGAATGAAAATATGTTGGAAAAAAAGGGGGGGGCAAAAAAAAAAAAAAACCAAAATAAAAAAGCACCTCCAAGATGTTAATGACAGGGCTGTGCGTCCTTCCAGACACCGACGGGAGCGGAGCGATTGTGTTTTTTTTTTTTTTTTTTATTTCCCCCACATTAAAACAAAAGCAGAAAACAATTTTTGTGTTCTTTTATTACTAAATAGTGCAACAATGAACATTGCATTTTCTTTCGCCCTTGTGTATTCACATGTATTGGATTTGTCTTTGTGTCTGTCCTGTTGGTTTTCGCAGCGCGCTTCGGAAAACAAAGCGCAAACTGCCTTGTTGTTGTTTTTTTCTTTTTAAATACCAATGGTTGTGTTTGTGTGCTGTACTGCAACTTCAAAGACTCCAGGCAAACACCAAAAGGGGCTTTCCATCAGAGGAGTAAACAAAACATTGACCCTGCTCGAAATGAAATGGAGGGAGAAGAAGAAGAGAAAAGAAAAGAAAAAAAAAAACGTAAGAGGGGATTTTAAAAACAGAATGAAAATATATAGAAGTTTTGTGTTCGGGCAGCACATAATTTGTAAGGCAGGGTCCCTCCCCCCCAGTTCTTAAGGTGGAGACCCCCGCCATCCCCCCCTCCCCCTCCCGCAGTCCTTGTCCAGATAGTTGAGGAATAAAACCAGGTTTTTTGTGGTCGGGCAGGTCGGCTGGCTGTCTCTGGCCGATCGCTCCTAGAGCTGACGGGCGCTGACGGACTCCGCTTCAGAAGGCCTGCTGGGCCGGATTGTAATTGAAGGTTGTTGGCACGTGAGGCCGCTCTTCTAGCTTGTCGTATTCCAGGTGAAACTCCTGTGGAGACCAGAGAAAAGAACACAGCTGATGTCCAGCCATATTTACAGATGGAAAAACAGTTCACTTTAGAATTCAGAACATGATCGGCATTGACAAACAAATCAGCTTCTCTATTAGGCTGCATTTACACTGCAGATCTTGATGGTCAATTCCCATTTTGTGACTTTTGTGATTTTTTTGCTGACCAGCTTACATCATCTTTTAAAAGGGACTCGTATCCGAATGTCTGCATTTACATAGCACACAGCAAAGGCGCAATGACCAGGGAAAAAAAAAAAAAAAGGGAGCGGGCGCTGACTGACAGCTAATGCTACAGGAGCGCCCTTTTCTCCTTTCCTGTATTTAATATGTTTGCAGGGTCTTAATCTTTTTTTTTTTTTTGTCTTTTTGACAAGCTGTTTTCCAATAGTCTATGACAGAAAAGTTCTGTCATTTGGCCATCTTTTAATCTAGGCCTTTTTAATCCGGTAGGCATCTTAATGTAAAGTCCATGGCATGATTTATGCATGTGACGCATGCAATAGTTTTGTTTATATTGGTTAGGTGGCGGATATTGCTCTCTCTCGTTAATATGCTTAAATACTAGTGCTACATGGCAACGCTTTTTAGTCCTCGTGTATGAGATGTAAGGCTTGGGACTCTGCTGAAGTCTGTTCTGAAATGAAAGCGTCAGACTTGACTTCATGTGCTATGGTTTTTAATGATGCGCGTCTCGCATTGACGTAAAAATTCAATCTACCTGCTTACACTGCAGACACGAGAGCTCAAATCCGGTTCATATTGGATAATTTTCAACAAAATAACAAGGTCTGAATTGGATTAGAGTAAATCAGAATCCATATGATTGTTTCCTGCTTGCATGTACATGGGTTATATTCGATCTGTGCCATATGACAGAAAATTGAGTCACTTGAACCATGCAGTGTAAATGCAGCCTCAGTTCACTTTTCTGACATTTTTTTCTTCCCTATTGTGATGTATATCACAGTGAAAACCCTTTCTGAGTAAATAATTCTAACTGAGATTTTTTCATTTGGAATTGGTAGGATCTTAGCAATTTGGTACTGATGTGACGTATACTAAAGCTGCTTTTCCGTTGGAAGGGTACAGCTCCGCTCATTGCGCTTTCACTGCAGTTGAGTACCATTTAAGGTGGCTGGGATTTTCGCTATAGTTGTGCTGCAGGGCTCGAAACTAACTTTTTGACTTGGTTGCACCGGTGCTCCCAACTTCAAATATTTAGGAGCATCAAAAAGAATTTAGGAGCACCAGAGAAAATTTAGGAGCATCCACCAAAAATGAATGAGCACCATAGCAAATTGTATTTTAAAGGATTTATTGTATTTTAAAACAACATCAATTAGGAATAATAAACCAGAAACAACTATCTAACTAATGCTGTGATGACATTGATATTTGTGTGCAATAATTCCAAAATGAATGTCTAATAATTATAGAATATTAATGATGATGAAAATGACAATAACAGTAACAATAAATTACATTTCTCATAATGATGCTGCCTTGAATACACTTGAATGCGAGTTATCTGCTATAAAAAGTCTATTACTTCATCATAAATAAATTGATGTTTTGCTTTAAACAAAAATGAATCATTGCAGTAAGAAATGTTTATTTTGCACTATTGTTTTTATATGCATATCAATTTAATAAATAATATTTCTGCTACAAAACAAACGAAAGATTTTAATAAATCCTTCAATTCAAGGCAGAGAGTAGCTTAATAATTTACGTAGTAGCAAAGTAGCAAAATAATTTACATCTCAAGATAGAACGAACAAAAGAAAGTCTCACTTCTATTACTCTTTGTGAGTGATAGATTTTTGATTTCAGTTTGTGTCGTTGTAACTGCTCAGTCTTGTTATGAGCTGATCTTCATTGTTCTGTGTTTGTGGAAAGCTGGCGAGTCAGCCGGACCAATTTATGAGCATGCAGAGCAAGATTCTCGCGATGACCACCGCTCTTTGTTATGAGTCGCAGTTTCAGTGTAAACTTGGTAAAGGCGAGCTTCTTTGGCCATGATGTGTACAGTATTAAATGTTACATTTAGCAGACATTTGTGCTAAACATGGAGTCAATGCAATGCATTGAGATTCCTTGATTGATCTCAGCTGGCAGATCAATATTCACCACATGTCAAGATTGCTCTTATCTGCGCCACTGTTATTATTATAACTTAAGGTGGCGTTTGCAAACAGGTGTACTTTTCACTCTTCAGCCGATTGCATTTCCTGCAGTCATAAAAGCTCCCTGTCATGTGACGCTGGAAAGCCTCGAGTGATTGACAGCGAATATTAAGCAATATAGAGCGGCAGGGAAGAGCGATTCAGCACGTTTTTATAAAAAAAAAATCTAAACAGGTCGCACTACAACTATTATATGCAGTCGCACAAATGTTCCAAAATATATTATGAGGTCGCATAGCTTAAATTTTGGGCACATACGTGAACAACAAGGTCGCAGTTTCGAGCCCTGTGCTGTATATACTGCCATGAGTTCCTAAAAGCATTTTCATTCCAGGGCCTACCAACAAGACTTGTCGACCACCTACTGACAGTAGCTGTTTCCATACAAAAATGTGAATTAAATTTATGCACAAAACTGGAATAACGCATAAAAGACGGGCGAATAAAGCAGCATTTCCATCTAACAAGTCAAAGAGGATAAAATCGTCACTTCCTGATTAACTGGCGCCCAAATATCAAAAGTAAAAACGAAAATTGCTGCGGTAGTAGAAACCACAGAAGACAATGCTGATATGTAATGAACACATGGTGGCGTTTAAAGGTTTAAGACACAAATACTTAAATGGTGACGCTGTTTAAAAATGAACAAATCCAATGTTTTACAATGTGCTCAGCCTGCTGGTTTGTCCATTCACACTAGAGCTGCACAATTCTGGCTAAAATGAGAATCGCGATTTTTTTGGTTAAGATAAAGATCACAATTCTCTCACGTTTCTGTAGATGTAAAATAAAGGTTAATATGAGTCTGCAATTTATTTATTTATTTTTTTCAAACATATGGTAAAACAACAATAATATTATGTGCATGTCTACTGGTTTCTATAAATAATTCTATTCTACTTATAATAATTCTAATGTTGAATTAAGTTTGAGACATATGATTGCAATCCTTGACAACATTATTAGACCACTTAATTCACTGGTAAACATTATATAGGCTAGAGTAGTTATACTGACACTGTAAACATTTATTTTCATGCACAACTGTGTGTTCGCTATGAAAGAAAAAACATATCAAATGCTTGTCGCAGTCATAACTCTAAAATGCGGTATGATTATTTAAATGATGTGCACGCCTTCAGTTTCATTTTCACTGCTAAGTGCTGTTCATACTTCACGCGCGGCACCCAAACGATCCCTCTGTGCCACAAACTCAATATATTTACAACTTTATTACCTGTTACTAACAGCAGGTTCTGTTCACTAAAGGAGAAGCGCGCGCGTCTATCAATAAGTAGGGCGCGTGCCCGCACTACAGCTCACAGTCAGCAGCTCACATCACGTGTAATTTCCCGACCGCGAATACAGCATTTTATGAAGACAAATGACATTTTTAGGTGAATTTTACCGTATAAATACAGTATGTGACTCTTTCAACATCATTCGGAGGTGTCCATGTCACAGAGCAATGTATGTGAAAGAATGAAAAGACTCGTGCAGCCGCCTTTGCTTCTCTCCTGCACTTGAAAATATGATTGACAGAATCGTAGAAATGGTGGATTAAGATCGTCTAGGGCAGGGGTCACCAATCTCGGTCCTGGAGGGCCGGTGTCCCTGCAGGGTTTAGCTCCAACTTGCCTCAACACACCTGCCTGCATGTTTCAAGTATACCAAGTAAGACCTTGATTAGCTTGTTCAGGTGTGTTTGATTAGGGTTGGAGCTAAAATCTGCAGGACACCGGCCCTCCAGGAACAAGTTTGGTGACCACTGGTCTAGGGGGTTGAATCGAGATCGCGATCTTTTTACGATTAATTGTGCAGCTTTAATTCACACACATTTTTATTATCACATAATCTATCTATAACAAATTCACGTGACCTTTTTTAATGCGCGTACTGGAATTTGTTCAGTAAAAGTTTTCATTGTAGTTTATGCACATTTTTTCTCATCGAATAAAAACCCTACTCAGTTATGCGCGTACATTTTTTATGTGCATTTTCAGAATTGATGCGTATCTTGGCGTTTCCATCCACCACATATCTAAAATGCACCTAAAATAGGTGGATAGAAACATAGCTACTGATGCCTTTACAGGTGTCTTTATATTACGGAGGTTTAAAATGGTTTAGTCTTGCAAACCAACAATATAGCAATAGATGCTGCTGACTATTTAAATAATGCAGATTTGGCGTCTTATGTCATTAAACCAATAAAGTTAAAAATGATGCTTCTTTTGGACCAATCAGTGATCAGCAGGTTTGATTGTCTTACATTTTGGTAATATTGCGGCTCACTTGGAACATCACCCGAAGAGGTGGTACTAAAAAAGTATAATGTAGTTGGTATGGAACACAGTGGAAAATCCCCCAAAAAGTGAGCGGTTCTGAAGTCTACTGTACCGTGCAGTGGAAAAGTGCTTTAAGTATATTTTTTTTAATAAAAAAAATCTATGTGCACAGATAAATCATTTATAATAATTGTAGCAAAATTCCATTAAAAATTATCATTTTGACTTCATGGTGACTTCAATTCTGATTTTCCTCTTTAGTTGTTGGAAATATACGATCGATAAAAGGAAACTTTTTTTAAAAACTATATATATATATATATATATATATATATATATATATATATATATATATATATATATATATATATATATATATATATATATCCTTGTATTCATTACACTTTTAATAATTCTAATAATAAAAAAATTATTTATTTATAGTTCCTATAAATTACTACATTAGAATTGTTTAGGTGGATTTAATGCTTCATTGTTGTTATTGCCTTTTATTTAATTACTCATAACTTTCACATTGATATTTCATAGCATAATTAACCCACAGTAAAGTGTTTTTTTTTTTTTTTTTCAAATTCCCCAAAATAAAATATATATGGCTGATTCCAGCGTTATGGACGTGACATTTGCAGTAAAAAAATGAAACGTATATTCTCAGAGAAGGTATATGTTAACAGTATATTGAAATATATGTTTATATTTTTCTTACCCCTTGACCATGGAGTTCAGGCATCAAAAAATTTCAGTCTATGCAGGTGTTTTATATTTAAAATGACGGCAAAATGAATGCGTTACGGACGTGACAAAAAAAAAACATGAGTTTTGTGAGTTGACATACTTTGTGAAAATTCTGTGAATGAAAATGCAGAAGCCAAAAAAATATATAACAGTCAAAAAAATAAGGGTTGGCTCTGCATGGAACATATATAATTAATTTTATTTAGTTTTTCATTTTTGCATTATTGAGGAAAAACTATCGTTACGGACGTGACTTGTCTTCGTTACGGACGTGACTGCTGTGAAATTGACAGTTGACACATTATGAAAATCAGATAAATGCTTTCAAAACGTGACCAAAGACCTATTTGTGGATATCTGTTGGGTGTGTAAACCAATAAACTTTAACCTCTGAGACATCTGAATGGTAAGGTTGCACAATTAATCAAACTTAAATAGATATCACCTTGTTATATTTAATTCGTATTATGGCATGTGTGTTGTTAAAGGTTAACGCACGTTCGAATGTTCAAAACTCAATTCGGTAACAATGTTGCATGCTAACATGGTGGTTTTATACTCTGAATAATATAGAATTGATAATAAACATAATCAGCTATAATGGGCCTATGTTTAGCAGGCTCCTAAAGTTAGTGTTTCCAGACAAACCTGAATTAAATCATTGCCCGACTGTTGCGCAAGACCGTGTCTACGTGGAGAATATTTAAAATCTAGTTTTGTCACAGATATGGCAATATTATATTTGACAAAGTTTATTTTAGTTTATTCTAGTTAATGTGTTAGTTGATGGAATAAATAATTTAATTTCTCGACTCGCGCTTGCTTTCTTTTTCTCGTTGGCAGTCACTTCAGGACAGGTTGCAAAAAGTTCATACGCACCAGGGTGAGAGAGAAAACTTTAAAACTTAAGAAAGGTTTTGTGTAGGCTATGTTAAACAAGCATAGAAAAATAGTCATTGGTTGTAGGCATGTACGATGGATGACTATAATGTTTATATTTTTAGGCTATAGTTTATAACCGATTGTGTAAAATATTGAATTAAATATTTACAGCTGCAGGTCCTATCGATTTTCTAACACATTTAATACTCATATAATGTCGCCTAGTTAAAGCTTAGATCAATATCAAGATTTTATTCTTATTTTATTCTTATTCTTATTAAAATAATTTTAATAAGCACTTAAGCGCATTTGCCGGGTGCTGGAAATCTTTGAAAATGTTTCAATTTTAATGTAGGCTATAGCCAATTTTCAAGCTTTGAAAGTGCTTAGATTTTGGATAAAGGGCTTGGAAAATGAATTGTGTCGCTTTGATAAATTTATCTTTATAAATAGTTATTTAATTAATGAAATAAAAAACATATTTATGCTCTGCATGAAATGAAAACTCCGCTGTGGCCTGACCCGCTGCGTGCGCATCTTGAGCAGTGGGAAAAGACCAAATGCATGGAGGTTATAGATTTTGCGCCTTGCGCGCCTCGCGTTTTGTCATTGCGCGCTTTGTGCGCTCCAGAAGAAAAGCATGTTACCTCAGTGGCGTCTTTCATTCTTCAATCAAACGAAAGCAGAGGCGGGGTTTCCTTGGAGGTGACAGCAGTGTCAAGATGACTACGGCGAACTTTTTGATGACGGAGAGACTTGTGGTCGCTGTTTTTAAGTCATCCAAAGTTGTATGACTTTACAAATCTTGAATTTCATAATGTTATTTAAAAAATTCAATTATGAAAACATTGACAGCAACACTCGCGCACAATAGACCAGCTGATGCAGTTGCTATCTATAGTGACATTCAAAAGAGCACCGTGCTTCTTTTCTTCTTGTCAACATAAAATGCATTGCGGAGCGCCTCACGTCTCTGCAATGAAGAAGCGCGTTCGTTGTGATCGGCTTCTATGAGCATATTTGTTAACTCGCATGACAGTAACACGTGCAAACACACGTGCTTACAGATGTTTTTTGCCAAAAAAGCAAAATGAAAGAAGGATATTCTGGCCACAGTTTGACATAGGAGTTGACGAACCAGCGCTGATGCTGGTCGTCTTTGCTGCCTGGAGCCGCGTCATAAACTCAACTAGGCATATTCATGATTTAGTGCAGACTACAATCAACAAACCACCCTTTTTTTCCATTTGGAAAATAACAGTTATTAATAGTTCTTATATACATTTTAAATAGCCTAATCTACAAATTAAACAAAGACAAATATTTTATGATAACTTCGCACCAAACTGATGCTTTCATTTTACAGCTTATAAAACATGTATGCAAATTAATGCAGTATCACATGTAAATAACAAAATTGTTATATGCTTAGCCTATACTTTACAAAATGTATAGGTTCAAAGCCTTATGGTTCATTGTTATCTTTCACTATAGGCAGCGCGTGCGCACATGAACCGCAAGTAAGACGGAGGAAATAGGTTAAGTCATAATCATAATTAAGATATAATTTTTAAACTAATGACTTCTATTAAAAATGTTGACAGGTTTTGTAATATTATAACAGCGATGCATTAATTGAATGCATTTTTTTTCGTAAAGCAATCTATTGAGGTAGCCTAATATTTAATTGACGGAAAAAACACGATTGGACAAACAGCCTATGCCGGTTCTTAAAAAGGATTCAGTTAATGTTTTCGTTTTGTAATCTTAATTTGTCATTTAAGTGAAAAAGATCTAGAGCAGGATTTATTTATTTATTTATTTTTTGTTAGTTTATTCAGTTTTTCTATGCTGCTAAAAAACACTGCAGGTGCGTGAAGATGCTCGTTCTGTGTGCTGTTCGCATGTTAAAATAACCTAAATCAGTATTTTAAAATGCAATATTTAATGTGTCAGACAAAATAGGCACGTCAATTTTTTTTATTAAATAATATTTTGATATTAATCTGTTAACGGTTAATATTCGGTTAACCAGCGGTTGTTGGTTGGCAAAATGAATCGAAATCAGCATTCCTAGTTTGGCATAAATTGTATCTCAACTATTTGATCTATTATTTGACAGTCAGTTACCCTATCTACAAAAGAAACAAGAAGTGCTTCAACACAAGGTGCTGCATCGCAAAAACACCAAGATTATGCGCCAATTATGGCAATATGTAAAATGTTGTTTTCTTATTAAACATTTATTTCTGAAATGTTACTAAAGTGGTTTATAGTTAAATGAAATGTTCAGTTCTTGATATAACATATGGATGTTATGTAATGTAAGTCAGTAATTGTAATGCAGCATCATAATGAACAAATATGCGCTAGTCATTGGCTTATATTAATAAGGAGTTAAAAAATGGTCACGTCCGTAACGCAAAATTGTGGTTGTTTAGAGCAAAGACCTGAGATGAGTTGGCGATCATAATTAGTATGGACATATTTTGGCTTTGTATACAAAGTTTCATTTTATTTGTTATAATATTTATTCCACAATATAAACTTTTTCATTAAATCGTTACGGACGTGACACGTGACCGAAGCTGCGTGATGTCTTAAATATGTAGCTCATAAATCAAAAGGGCAATAATGTTATGAAAAAGTAAGGATAATTATTTATACTACAGACTCCAATCCTTCTGCAGAATGATTACTGTTAACATAAAGCATGGAAAAGGTGAGTCTTTAACCCCTTTTTTGAAAGCACGAAAAGTGGTTGGATGATAATGAAAATTACCATTGGCACAATCCTCATATTTCATGGATAAACAAAACAATTTCCTTAAAAATTCAACAAGAGCACATCATTACAATAAAATATAAACCTTAATAAGCAAATTGAAATAGGTTTTGTTATTTTGGTCAAAAGTTAATTTTTTCATGATAAGGTTGACATTTTCATGGAATTGCTCATATATAAACATTCTAAAACAATTTCCAACAAAAAATATAATACTAATGATGATAATAATAAATTATTAAAATTATAAAGATTAATTTTCATATATGTATCCCTGGAGCATAAATCCAGTTGTTGCTCAGGTATAATTTAGGCAATAGTCACAATTTCATTGAAAGATGTGCTTAATAATAGCATGCAAAGCTTCCAAAATATGTAGTCTCCTTTTATAGATATCCTGCCTTTGCATGTGAGAGAAGTGGCTTTATGTGTCAATTAGGCTTTATTTATTTATTTTAGATATTTATTGTCAAAGTTCATAGGCAATTGTTTTTGTGGTTTCTTTTTTCCCTTTTATTTTGTTCAAATGATTTTTTTTTCTTTCTTTCAAATGACATGGCTATACCATTGGATTGCACATTGAACATTCATTTTGATAACTTCAAATAAACATTAGTTGATTTTTCTTTTATGCCAGAAATCATTTGATTATTATTAAATGTTATTTTGTAAATTTCCTATTTTGTAAACTTCTTGTTTTGTAAATTGCATTTCTAAGCACTTTATTTTTTTTTGATCACTTTCTAAATATTTTTTTTTGAACCCTCAGACTACATATAATCAAACTGTTAGGATAGGAGAAATTGTGTCGGAAATACAACTAAGTATATTAGTGAAAAGCCTATTAGTTCAGTTTACAAGTTACACAAATTGAAACTTATGACTGGTTTTGTGGTTCTGGGTCAAATATTTAAGAATTTGTGTCTTCAGACATTTACACGTGTCTATGACGTTATTTGTTTAAATGTAAAAATAACCCATTTGACCACAAAAAAAAAAGTTGTTCTCACAAACTAGCAACAACTAGGGCTGCACGATATTAGACAAATCTGATATTGTGATATTTGATTTTTCTGCGATAAATACTGTGATATGAATAGTTTCACAAGATGGTTTGAAGAGCTCTACTTCTGTTTTCCGGGGAGTCTAACAGTATTCATGTACAGATATTGAATTATCACAATACAAAAACATGCTTTTCTTAATTTACTTCATCTCGTTTGTACTTCAAATTTGTAAAAACAAATTTCTAAACAAAATTTAAAAAATGGTTCAGTTTTCACCATCAGAAGAAACAGTGAAAATTTAGAGTTGTTCCCTAAAACAAGCTAAATTATCTACCAGTGGACGAAGTAAAAATTTAAAATGTTGATATTTGGACTAGAAACCGAAGAAAAATTTTAAGTAAGAATTTACTTTGCATAAATCATAGAAATTCCATATAAATACAGTGATTAAATACCATACTGTAGATCCTGGTTAACTATAATGTACTCAACATTGAATATCTTTGCGATGTGGCTATTGCGAATGCAAACATTGGGATATCGGTGCTGAAACGATACATTGTGCAGCCCTAGCAACAACAGCAAAAAACTGCAACTGTCTGTAGCTCAAGGCAAAAATGTAGGACAGTGAAATCAGCATGTTTACCTTAGCGACCTTCCTCCAGTTATGACAATCGAAGAAGTAATATGTTCCTCTCTCGTAAGTGTTGGTCTTTAGCGTGGGCTCCATGCCAGGTGCTCTTGTGATCCAAACTCTTTCCTCTTTATGGTACCGCCAGTCCCGGTTGAAGCTACGATACAACAAAACCTTCCATTTAGCCTCTCCGTTCCCACCTGTGGTTACTTACCAATAGAAATGTACAGCAAGAAAGACTGAATGTTCTGGACGTACAGTTCAACGGCAGCGAGGAGTTGTAAGAGGTCTCCTCCGTTCATGTAGTAGAGGTAGAACAGCAGGTCTTCACCATATCGCCCCAGTTTTATTGCAGCCAGCTAAAGTAAACGAAAAGAAGTAAATTAAGAAATTAGCTAGGTCCAAATTATGATTGCAAACCAGTTTTATTTAAGTGTTCATTAGGGCTGGGTAAAAAAAAAAAAAAAGTGTAATAAAATAAAATCTCTATTTACATATTGTTTCAAATATATTTTTGATTCGATACAGATTTAAAAGCCATAAATAGTTTTCTTTTTTTCTATTTTATGCATTCCGGAGCTTTTATAAGTGTGGGACGCCTAGGCATGAGAAAGAAAAGTGTGGCAGGAGTGGATGTTATTTAATGTCAATCAACAAAGGTTTTCGGTTTCTATTTGATCTGTAAACATATACAGTTGAAGTCAGAATTATTAGCCCCCTTTTGATTTTTTTTTCTTTTTTTAAATATTTCCCAAATGATGTTTAACAGAGCAAGGAAATTTTCACAGTATGTCTGATAATAGTTTTTCTTCTGGAGAAAGTCTTATTTGTTTTATTTTGGCTAGAATAAAAGCAGTTTTACATTTTTTTAAAAACAATTTTGGGACAAAATTAATAGCCCCTTTAAGCAAATTTTTTTTTTCGATAGTCTACAGAACAAACCATCGTTATACAATAACTTGCCTAATTACCCTAACCTGCCTATTTCACCTTATTAACCTAGTTAAGCCTTTAAATGTCACTTTAAAATGTACAGAAGTGTCTTGAAAAATATCAAGTAGAATATTATTTACTGTCATCATGACAAAGATAAAATAAATCAGTTATTAGAAATAGGTTTCTAAAACTATTATGCTTAGAAATGTGCTGAAACAATATTCCCTTTATTAAACAGAAATTTGGGAAAAAAATAAACAGGGGCGCTAATAAGTCAGGGGGCTAATAATTCTGACTTCAACAGTACATGCAGTGCAGTACTTCTGCACATAACAGCAGCAAATAAACAGGAATAATCGCATATAAACAAGACTGATGTGGCTTTGTAATGCAAATACCCAGAGTCTGAGCACAGAGACACCCCAGTATGCGAGTGTTGGGTGTCGTTTTTTTGCCTTATTACAACTTGAAGTATTACATACATGTTTTTAATTCGAAATGCCCTTCCGGTGTACTATACATGTAAATAGTCCATCAGGTCTAAAGTGAAAGCATTTTAGAGGCATAATCACTGTATAATATCTTAAAGCGACAGCAGCCAAATATTATACAGTTTATGTTGTTAAAATTAATTAAAAAAAAACATTAACTGCCCTTGACTGAATATGCTTCATAGACATCATATTAATATATGTAGACTTTATTTGATGTGTGTAGAAACTAGGTATATCTATATGTGCGTGTTTGTCTAACTTAAATGGAGGCCCGGTGTCTTTTCCTGAAATCCCTGATGGTGTATTCACACTGTCTTGTTTGGTTTGTTTGAAATGAACTCAAGTTCGTTTCTTCCATTGGTGTGGCTCTTTTGGGCGGTTGTAAACACAGTAATATCTCACTGGAGCACACAAAACGAATGGACCAAGAGCTAGCTGCTCCCAAACAAACACATTTTGGGTTTTCAGGATCTCCTAGTTTGAATTGGGCACCAATAGACTGTCATTGCTAAGCAACCATCAGACATGCTGTTCATTGACCCACCACTAACAAACCACAGTCCATGCCACACCTCTAGCTCAGATACAAGCTTACTCATGAACAAAACAAACTAAAAAAAAGTGTTGTGTTTGCCTGTTCTGCTTTGTCTAGTCTGTTGTTCTAAATGAAATCATTACAACACACATATCACAAACATGTTGCTTTTTATTTGCGAGTTTATATTTGGAATAAAAAGCATGTGTGAGCAATAGGTGCAATATGTGAATAAGCCCTCAAAGCTACAGTAAGTTTGTCAGTGGCTGTTCTTCAGACAGCACAGCTAATGGTTGCACACTAGACACTGCGTCATGGGAGCACAAACAATTCTGTCCAATAAATGGCTTTAAGATACTTTAACACAGGTTTTGTGCATAATTTCTTATTCAAAATGGGCAGTGTAAATGAAAAATGCACCAAAATGCATGCGCTGCCTTTTTGTTGACTTCAGTAAAGAGTAGTGTGCTGCACTTTTTTGTTGCTAGGCAACCATAGCATCAGGCCCTTCTTCTGCACACAGTTGATTTTTTTTCAACTGCAGATGCACAGAGCATTCTGTCAGAAACAAGAAGTGCAGCAGGGGGTTAAAATGCAAGGCACCCATGGTGCAAAATGCTCTCATAGAATAGAAATCCAATAGAAACCCATTTTAAAAAAATCAACTCTTGCAGCAAAAATGCAGTTAGTTCAAATAAGACCTAAAGACTGGAGATTGCATGTTCTCCTTGTGTTTGCATGAGTTTCCTCCAAGTGCTCCGGTTTTCCACAAAAAAGTCCAAAGACATGCACTATAGGTGAATTGGGTAAGCTAAATTATCCGTAGTGTAAGTGTGTGAGTGAGAGTGTATGGGTGTTTCCCAGTGATAGGTTGCGACAGGAAGGGCATCCACTGCAAAGAATATATGCTGGATAAGTTGGTGGTTAATTCTGCCCCCTGATTAATAAAGGGACTAAGCTGAAAAAATAATGCGTGAATGAAGACTAAAATAAGAGTGTCTAAAATATAGAGTTGGGTTCTGTTTCAATGTACACATGATATATATATATAGTCTTTACTAGTCATTATTAGAGATATCAATAGCATTTGCAGTAAATCACTGAATCAAATCATGAGCTTGCCAATCAGAATTTTATATGGACATCTGAATTTGATAACCAGCCCTAGTGTTCATCACCTCACCTTGTCCCTTATGTGAATGTTGGTTAAGTACTCTGAAGGAACATGGAAGTCTAAAAAACAACAGGAAGAAAAGTTGAATTCATTATTGAACAACCAAATGTGTGGGTCATCTCTACTAGTTAATTCAAATGAACTCTTACCAATGTCTTGTGGCCGACATGGAGCTGAAGCCCAAGGAGATGCAAACTTGGGATACAGATTCCTACAAGAAAAGAATGAACAAAAAAATGCAAGGTTAAAAGAAAATATTTACATACAAGAAGTCATTATTTGGTATTTGGTTCTTACTCTGGAGAGTTAAGGTTGAGTCCTAGCGTTGTTAGGTCACTTCCTAAGGCTAGGTGAACCATCCCAGGATCTGTCTCAGCTGCCCTAATGAATGTCAAGAGTCCAATCATTCCAAACTGATCTGTCACCATTCCTGAGGGAATGTTCGTTACCTTGCCTAGAAAAGAAAAGAACGAATGTCAAGTTTGATTGTAAGTGTCCTACATCTTTTGACCAATGAATTTAAGCAATTCGTAATCAACAGACGTATCTTCAATTCTGATTACATTTACGTATATTAATAAATCCATCCACACACACACACACACACACACACTTAAATGATTTTTTTGTATTTATTTAGTTTCAATTTAATTTTTCAATTGAATTTTTTAATATATTTTTATATTAATATGGTAAATATATGATTTACATAACTTTCCATATTTTACGGACCATTTAACGGTACCTTTACATACTTTTTCCTAGTTTGTACCTTAACTAGGAAAAGACAGTACAGAAGAAATTACTACTATATATATATATATATATATATATATATATATATATATGTATGTATTTTTTTTTTTTTACTACTACATATATATTGTTTGTTTTTTTTCTATAAAAGCTTATAAAATGTATAAATTTGTACAGGGCTTGAAATTGCCACCACTTTGGTCTCATCAGTGTTAATTTTGACAGCAAATTTTAATTTAGTTTTAGTATTAGTCTTTTGACTAAAATTCCATTTTAATTTTAGTCACATTTTAATCTTCTGAATCATTTTAGTTTTATTCCACTAAATTTTATAAGGTTTTAGTCGACCAAATCTACTCTACATTTAGTTGACTAAAATACAAAATAAAAAAACTAATTAAATTAAATAGTCTTATTAAAAATGTAGAATATAGCTTTTCCATTAAAGACAAAAAATTTATTCTGATAAGATATTTACCAAAATACATCCCTCAATCACATTCTCATCTCATTTTTAAGTCAATGAAAAGTCAGTATATTTTTTTTATAGTGGTCATCATCATCACTTGATATTTATTTATTTTCAACAGTAGAAACTTGTTCATCACAAAAATTATGCAGAAAATTTTGTCAACGAAATTAACTTTGGGTCGCTAAAGCGCTTGAAATATTGAGGAGTCAGGATACAGACCTGGTGCAGTGCAATCTGAGCTGCATCCAATGCTTTTTAATGCGCTCACCTAACCCCACCCCTAACCCTACCCCTCACAGTGACGTCACGCACTCCATTGTGTGCATTGTGTCTGACATTGCATCGCTGAGTGATGCAATCTCAGCTTGCATCATAAAGGCTGCATCCAGATACTATTGGAAATGTTATCTATGCGACCTCAGGATATATTTGAGAGCATCTGTGTGAGTGCATAAAATTGTTGCAGTGTGACCAGTTTTCACTGCAAAATCTTCACCGCATGCACGGATTAAGGACACATTCACGCAGGATGCATCTTTGCACCTGAAATGCGAAATGCAGCGCTCAGAAATAGTTTAAAACAGTTGTCATGTCAACTTGCTGCAGTAAACAAAGCCTGCAATGCTTGCCCCACCTTAAAGCTCTTCTGATTGTCTCACTGCTCAAGAACTAAACACAAATGATTGGTTAATATCAGCTGTCAATCACTCAGTCTATGCCTTCTGTCTTCATATGACTGGGAGCTATATCCGCAAAAAATATAAAAAGCTGAAGATGAGAATAAAAATACATTGACATTTTGTTTTAGAAACCACCTAAAGTTACAAATAAAGGCACATCTGATCAGTGATCATGTAGTGAATGTTAATCCACCATTTACACTTTTTGAAGAGTGGATATAAAAAAAAGTTCCATTGGGTTAAAGTCTGCTATGAAAAGGACTGTAAAGCCGATGTGACGATTAGTTTGCAGGTAACAGCGTTTGCCACATCTACACATTTTAAGCATAAGAGGTTCTGTTTAATCCTTGATTTAATTGACCCTTCGCTAAGCCACATCCAAAAACCGCCACCCACCAACCGTGGCTTAACAACCGTAGATAAGCACAGAGGCTTTGTCAAGCTTTCGAGCGAGGGAAACAAGTTTCCCTTTTCAAAACCAAAAACCCAAGGGAAAAAATGCCAGTGTGCATCAAGCTCTGTGAGGGGCGCTAGAGATGCGCGGATGGCGGTTACAGCCGCGGAATCCGCGGATCGGGCGGATGACGTGACGAAAAATACAATTTTAATTTAATTCGGGTGGGTGGTGGGCGGTTGTACTGTTTTTGTACACATAGCTGGCGCACCAACGAAAAAGCCTAGGACTGACTTCACAGAATGAGAGGTGGAATCGGATACACTAATTCTGGATGAAGTACAGAAGTATTCCTCTACAAACTTCCGTAAAGACGGATCAGCAGAGGAAAATCTACTTTCCTTTTAGGAGAAACAAGGCCAGTCATTCCCACGACTACAGCACCTTGCCAAGAGAATTCTATGCATTCCAGCAACAAGTGCTGCGAGCGAGCGCTCCTTCAGTGCAGCAGGGCGCATTGAGGCCAGGCGCTCTCGTCTGAATGTTGAAATGATGTGTCAAATTGCGTTTTCTATTAGGCTACAATAATAATAAAAAAAATTGTACTGTACAGTCCGTTTAATTTAGGCTATTTATGTATTTTTGTCCCTGTGCGCCAATTGGAGACGGAGTTCACTGCTGATATTCTGAGAGCTTTATAGGGGTGCTTCTCATTTCTTATTAGTGTATCCTCGTTTCCTTTCCTTGCTTTCTTTCATCGTCTTTCCACCCCTATATGATGCGAGTGAAGGAGGCAAGGAAAAGACTCAAGGACCGAGGAATTGAATCAAGTGAAACGACACGTCCTCGTATTGTTTAGTGTCACTTCAAAGCGTCAATTACTGCTGGATTTGACTTGCACGTTTGGATTAACTGCATGTCATTAAAGTCATTCTCTATTTTCTAATAATCAATAAAGAAACATTCATTTAATAATAAAAAGGAATAAGCCATTCAAATAAAGAGCTTAGTCAGCAGATGGCGGGCGGGTGCGGTTTTAAAATTTGGTCAAAAATGTTAGTGCGGATGGATGGCGGACGGATGATGAGTTTTGGGATGCGGTTGCGGATGAAATAATAGCCCATCCGCGCATCTCTAAGGGGCACGAAAGAAGCGGCGTTAACTTGGTTTTGTTTTGATATTCCTGACACATTTAGTGATAGACGAACGGCAGTAACTCACACACCTCTGACCCTAACAAGATCTAAACTGTTTATCCTACAAAAATTCAAAGCAGGTTATGTTCCACAGCTGTCTTTTTTTTCCGCTCCATATTATGAGCACTGCTCCTTTTAAGCCTTCGCCATAGTAGTCATATTAATAGAGAATAGGTCATGAGTTATTGATCCGGAAAATACAAATCTGCGAATCTGTTGCTAACTTTACTGAACTTCATATATACCATCTGTTTCAAGCTACGAATATTTGAAATTACAACTTATTCTCTAATCGGTGGCCTATTATATGGTGAACATACCCCTGTAATGCATACCGCAGTCCTTTTTTGTCTAGCTTTCTCGCATATCTCACCTGTTCGCCAAAAATGACTAATTATATCCCTGGGAATGTCTGACACCGGCGCATACACATTGTCAGACGTACCAGGCACGAAAGCTTGACAGGCATGGCAACAGTAACTAAGGAGGGCGGGGCTCAGCGAAGGGTCAATTGTTAGGATGCTGTCAGCCGTGCAAGTGGCAGCTATATGTAAAATGTAACCATTTGCACGTAACAGCGTTTGCCACATCTACACATTTTAAGCAAAAGAGGTTCTGTTTAATCCTTGATTTAATTGACCCTTTGCTAAGCCACATCCAAAAACCGCCACCCACCAAACGTGGCTTAACAACCGTAGATACGCACAGAGGCTCTGTCAAGCTTTCGAGCGACCAGTGTAGACCAGTGGTCACCAAACTTGTTCCTGGAGGGCCGGTGTCCTGCAGATTTTAGCTCCAACACTAATCAACCACACCTGAACAAGCTAATCAAGGTCTTACTGGGTGTACTTGAAACATGCAGGCAGGTGTGTTGAGGCAAGATGGAGCTAAACCCTGCAGGGACACCGGCCCTCCAGGACCAGGATTGGTGACCCCTGATGTAGACCATCGCAAAAGGGCTTGCATTCACTTAATTAATCAAATCATTATTGCAGCTCAAGAAATGACCGTTATTGCTATTAAGATGACGTATGCAAATATGTAAATAGTATCTGTGCAATATCGGACACCACCCGTAAGAGCGCAGCACAGTCATATTATTTATGTTTTTTTTTTTGTTTTTTTTGCTAGTTTTGATTAGTGTTGATTTCAAATACAATGTTTCTGTTCATAAAAATCTTGCAGTAACGGGGCTCATAAATGGTGGGTGTGACAAAATTTTAACTGGTGCTCCTTAAATTTTAAAGGTAGGAGCACCAGTGCTACCAAGCAAAATGGTTAATTTCAAGCCCTGAAAGTTTATACTGAACTGTAATGAAATATTAAACAAAAATTTTGGTCAGTCAACATTACTAAATTACTAATATTTGCTATAATGAGGGAAAACAGATGTGCTTGTGCATTGTTTAAAGGAAGCATCTCATGCTTTGAACAATATTTAATTCAACTGTCATGTTTTTTTGGTGCAGTTTGAAAATGACCCTCACCGTCAGGCAACACCTGGATCCCTTTCTTCTGCTGGTTGTTATTCTGTGCTGATGATGTCTTGTCACCGGGAAACTTGGGTCCATCTGCACTCGAGCTGCCTTTGCCTGAAGAGTTTAAGCTCTGAAACAACAGTAAAGGCCAGAAACATGAGATAAAATCAAAGCAATGGATGAAGCACTGGAAGATCTAAGCATCCTTATACCCCATCCTGCGATATAATGACATGTTATTTAAGCAATGTCTCTTTGAAATTGATAAAAAATCTAATTCAGGCAATACTAACTGATTTGCTTTCATCCGTGCTTAATGTCGGGTCCTTATAGTTGGGGCCAGGCAGGGCTGGGAAGTCTTCGTTGTGAATTGAAAAGTCCTGCGACTGTTCGTTCGATGGCTTTGTGACCATTCCAACTGCACACAAACACATTTTAACAAACCTTTGAGGGATATTGTCTGAAAATAAAAATAAAACCACTGACCTTGGCATGCATTCACAACATATCATCCATTCAAGTAGAAGCGTGCTTGTTCATAAAGACTAAGAGGGTTTCAGTTTCAGCTAACTAATGGAACTGTGTAAAATGAACTGGTACCATAGGGCGCCCTTCCAGCCAGTGGATTATGCAACGGTGTAGGGTTGCCATTTCCCTCCCTCCGACTTCTGTCTGCAAGTGCTGGGAATTCTGAGAGATCTATTCCTGTCACGTTTTCACTCCCATCTGCCAAAGATAATAGTAGAGTGAAACAAAAATGATATAAGAATAAACTACTTCCTCTTTCTAAAACACACTCGTGTTTCCTGTCATGAACATCACTCACCTGTCCCGTTGAAGATGTTATTGGATAAGGAGTTCATTCCAAACCCCTGGCTCCGGCCCATTCCAAATCCTGACATACTACAACGACACACATGAGGATTTGACCCTTTTGTTAAGATCAGTCTTGATTGGCCTTATCTTGGCCTAAGGTGAAAGTTAATTCAAATAGATAATATGTATTTAAGATAAGAAGTCACCCTTTTAATCAAAACCAGCTTTATTATGGCAATAAACAGATTCGTGTACTGAGATTCTAAAAGGATTCATGTGAGTTCATTTGCTTATAAAAACCCTGATACATCATGTTGGCCTGTCAATTGGGTAATACAAAAAGTATATAAACAGAGCTCGACAATAAGCAGGACTATGGAGTCAATCTAGGGCCATATATATTTGCAAAATAAAAAAAAGGTTTGCCAACAAAAATAAAGTAATAACCAACAAATAAATTAATTAATGCAAATCTCCAAAAATTGCAAAACGAAAATTAATTTGAGAAATAAAAAATCTTGTTGTTAACAAAAATAAAGAACTGCAAAGAGGAAATTTAGTTGAGAAATAAAAATGAAATTTGCAACAAAAAATAACTGAAAAAATAATCTGTGTACATATACACATACATACACACATACACACATACATACCATACCATTTTTATACCATACCATACCATACCATACAGGGCTTGACATTAACTTTTTTGATCACCAGCCACTGTGGCTAAGAGTTTTCCAATGTTACTAGCCACTTGCTATTTTGTTGTTTTGAAAATATATTTGCATACATTTGAAGTTGGCATGCTAAAATTACTGGATTTAAATTGTGTTATGTCCACATGCCTCCTTAACTTTTTTTCACATTTTTTTCACTTTTTAGGGCTCAACACTAAGAATTTACCCTTTTTTTTCTCAGGCCACACCAAATAATTATTTCATTGCCACAAATTTTAAAAGAAATGTGTCAAAACAAGCTAAATATAGCTGTATACATACAATTTTTATTCAACAAAAAAATCATTTGTTCATTAAAAAAAAAATATTCTCATTTAGGCTATCTAAAACTATACACAGTAGTTTAATCAGGCTAAAGGTCCCAGAATCTTTAGGTAACTATAGATAAATGGAGAGTAAATTTCCTTTTAAAAGCAATGTTATTGTAAAGGATGATAATTAAACCATATTAACAAAAATAACTGCAAGCAAAAGAAAGCAGGTGGAAAACATTCTGTGTCAATAATGAAAGAAGGATCACGTGCATGAGGTTAACAATAGGCTAATTAATAATCTGTTCAAAGAATGGTAAAAATGAAAGCAGCAACAGCTGCTGTTGAAAGCAGCAGTACTGTGGCTGCACAAGTACTCCAGTGCTCCAATCTATTTCAAAGAGAAACGATCGCACCAGTTGCGTTTCCAGGCACGGTTGTTGTGCACAAGGAAACGGGAGCTTTTAAGCACTTCAGCGCTTTACATCAGCTGTGCCTCGCTCACAACCTGAGAGACTTAGGATCGCCTGTGTCTCACCATGCGCCTGATCATCCTCTCATTAAGTATTCACCTGCTTTCTTTTGCTTGAGCGCACAATTATCAATCATGCTGCTTCTCAGTTCTAAGAGCACATTTGCACGCATATTGTCTAAAGCTAATCTTTAGGGATGAGGCAGCACTGGCAATTTAAATATGATTTTCAACCAGCCAAAATGGCTAGTGGGGGTGTCTGTCTAAACTGCCATAACCTAAATCTACCCGCATTTGGTGAGTGTTAATGTCATGCCCTGTATGTATATATTTATAAGTATATACATAAGTATATATGTTCTTTTTTGTTTGCAAATTTCATTTCTATTTCTCAAAATTTTATTTTCACTTTGCGATTTTTGGAGATTTGCATTTGTTTAATAACTTTTTTGCTCAATACTTTATTTTTGTTTGCAAAGCTTTCATTCATTTTGCAAGTATATAAGGCCCTAGATTGACTCCAGGACCCACTGGTCCAGGGCCAGTGAGAAAAGTTTTGGGCAAGCTGACAGAAGACTTGTACTGTCGGGTCAATGGCGTTTCAACGTGACTAAAATTTACACATTAAATTGATCAATCATGGCTGAGAATAAATTTAGGGGGAAAAATGTTTTAGTATGGTTTTCTTGAAATAAACTGCATCAACATAGATGACAAAAAATTGATAAAATGATTGATAAAATAATTGATTATTTTTTAAGAAAAATAAGGATTTTTATGGATCTTTATTTCATTATATTCTTTGGTTCCCTTAATACAGTACGGTAAAATGTTTAGCTATTAATAAAAAGACCAAAATAAACATGGAAAAAATTGCATGTTAATTTAAAACATATATACATATATATATATATATATATATATATATATATATATATAAAATATAAAATATATATATATATATATATTTTTTTTTTTTATTATTAATAATCATGATATTTATCATATGGATTTGTTAGTAAATTGGCTGGTAAATATCAACAGCCAAACCTTACTGTTTAGTCCTATCACAATAAAATACATTTTATTAATTCGTCAACAAAAGTTATTGAACGTAAAATATTCATATCTGCTATTAAGATGAGTTCATCAATCATCTTAAACTCTTAAAGTCATCACATTTTTTGAGCAGACTTTGCTTTTCTGGTGAGCATGTGGGGTTTATGAATAGATAAATATACAGGTTTGTGAACGGTATATCCACAGAGCGGAATATTGAGAGTGGAGAACAATTTATTTTAATTAAAGTTAAATGTTCATAAAATATTTTGGGAGCGTCTTTTTTATATTTAATATATGGTTTAAACTAGATGCTGGTATAAACATCATTTCCTACAATGCAGGATAGAATTGACGTTTTTAAAAATATATAATTATGGAAAAAATGACTGTATGAATAACCGAAAATACATTTGTTGACATTTAGTCCAAAAGGATTGAGTACATAACTCCCATTCCACCAAATGTCTTTTTGCTATAGAACATTAAGATTAAATTTTACTGTAAATATTGCTTCCACATGCCCATTCTTCTGTAAATAGTTTTGGTATAAATTATGTAAGATAATGCAAAGAGATATGTTTTTCTGTTACTGTCATGAAACTTAATAAAAATAAAAAATTTAATAAAAAAAGATATGGTTTGAGGGTGCTAGCACAATAAATCTTAGGTCTTGAAATATTTTGTTAATTTTCCTTGTATTGAGTGGAAAAGTATGGCAGGTCTGTAATGTAACTTTGAAGAACATATAGGTGGGAAAAAGCCCTCCCTTCCTTGTTACAATTCCAGCAACCTGTGTTTCTATATGACTGCCTGACCTTCTCTTGCAAGAGAATAAACTAAAACTTTAAATATAACTGGACATGTTTGTCTCTTAATCAGTGATGGAATTTTAAAATTGCCATCCCATAACTTAAGCTATTTTGATCTTTGACCGTGGAGTCTGCTGCTTGGTGTTGTAATGAAATGAATAGGCATCAGGGGCATTCCGTGTCCAGTGTGCAAGGTGATTCACTCCTTGCCGTGGCTACTGCTTATGGGGGAGACCGGGGGGACAGTGAGGTGCAGCAAAATCTTTTATGAGCTCATATTTTTTTTGCTGAAAACCCAAAATCAGATCAAAATACGGTGCATCTGTACTGAAAACATGTTTAATATTGAACATGAATAATTATATTTAGTTGGTTGTACATAATGTAACATGTAGAATTGATTTATCCTCATATCATAATTCGAAGATAATCTGATAGCCAGTCTAACACCGTGCCCCAACAATATGCGACAAGATTCCAGCAATAAGCAATTTGGCTGTCTAGACCAAATGCGATGCAACATGAGAGAAACATTTAAATACCGGCCACTGCACTCCCAAAGAAATAGGACAAGCTTTTAATCTAATTAATACATATTAAACGTTTAATGAAGTTTCACAAACTAATTTCGAAAGGAGCACGTGATATGATCGACTGCAGCTGGCCACTCATCTACACTCATTGGCAAGCCAATCGGATAAATAACCTAGCTAAGATCTACTCCCTTATCTTTTTTCCCGAAGAAACCCCCCATCCACCCATTCTCCTCCTTTCCTCTTTTGCCGAGGGGAGCTCTCGAGAACACCTGACCTCGTACTCCCCTCACATGCTTTATGGACCAGGCGGGAGCCCTGGGCTCAACTATCTCCGAGCTCAGGGTTCTCTCCCGGGACAGCATGCCAAACCTGCTAACAAGTTGTCAAACAGTATCTAAGTGTGAACTCTTGAAACATTATTAATAGGCTACTGAGTGACTGATGCTGTTGGCTTGTACTGTTTGTTGGTCACATGTCTGACTTTCGTTTTCAAACAGTCTGCTAGTTATTTTATTTTCAAGATCTGAGGTGAACTATCTGCTACTGCCTCAGTAGTATGGCAATAAATGTCACGTAAAATATTATGCAAACTCACATTGGTAGCATTTAACAATGAATAAAGCACATAATCTGTACCTGAGGTGATAATAGTTGTTTATGCTGCAGAAATAGATAAGGTTTCTAAAATAGAAATTTCACGTGTCGCATATGGTTAGGACGAAAACTACTTTTACATGGAAGGACACTGTTTTATTGCGTGCTGCGGCACCATGTGCTAGTTTTTAGTGCGCATAATTACAAAATAAAATAATAACAAACAAAAAAAAAATCCCAAATGTACGTCCAGACTTACCTGTTGATGGTGAATGGCTGGCGTGCTGGCTGCTGCTTGGGCATGCAGATAATGCTGGGAGAGCTGCGGTTTGGGCTGCCCAGGCCAGAACTGCCCATACTGTTGGTCCTGCCGCTCATACCCATGCCCTGCCCTACCTGCGAGCTCATCATGTTCCTGGTGTTCATGGGTAGGATCCCCCTGTTGAACATCATTAAGATTTGAATTTAAAGCTCGCCCAAGAATGAACATGTACTCACCATTGACTAAAAAAAAAAAAAAAAATCACAAAAATCACATAAAAATCACAAGGGTCACAAAAGCTTAACGACAAGAGTTCATAGAGATGTTGACTACAAGAATTCCATGACTTTTAAATAAATACTAATGACCTAATGATTCATGTAATATCTATGTGTACATGGTAGGGCTGCTCGATTATGGGAAAAATCATAATCACTATTATTTAGGTCATAATTGTAATCACGATTATTCAAAACGATTATCAGTTGAAGTCAAAATTATTAGCGCTCCTGAGATTATTATTTTTTTTTTAAACAACTATTTCCCAAATTATGTTTAACAAAGCAAGGAATTTTAACAGTATTTCCTCTAATATTTTTTCTTCTGTAGAAAGGCTTATTTGTTTTTATTTTGGCTAGAATAAAAGCAGGTTTAAATATTTTGAAACCCATTTTAAGGTCAATATTATTAGCCCCCTTAAGCAAAAAATATTTTTGATTGTCTGCAGAATGATTCTCTACTTGTATGTTTATTACACAAGTAAGGGTTAATATGAATAATCACTAAACACCGGGTTTTGACACCTATTTGACCATTAAATCGCTCACATTAAGATGACTTTAGATGTGTGCGCTCTGCTCGTCTTAGTGTGCGAATGATGAGACCGCATACTTCTGTGTGTGCGCGCTACACACACACAAAGCTACACACACACATAAGCATGCGGTCTTTCACGCTGCTAAGTTAATAATCGTTTATCTCGATTAATGGTTTTTCATAATCGTTAGAAGCTAAAATCGAAATCGGATTTTCGATTAATTGCACAGCCCTAGTACATGGTAAATAATAAGAAAAAAGCACATTCAAATTTACTATAAAACACAATAAATACATGACAATCTATGTAGTTTACAATACAAAACAAAATTTATTTGGTAACACCTATATAACAATAATGTGAAAGCATGTGACAAATATTATTATACGTTTATGTAAAGAAAAAAGGTTGTAACAACACACACTACCCGTAAGCATCACTTGTAAACAAAATCTTAGAATGACAGAAAATTAATGAAAACTAAATAACATGTAGAATTGCAATTCATTTCACAAAATGATAAATAATTAGTAAAAAACAAAAACACTTATCAATTTTAATCAAAAGTAAACACTAGAAAGAGGCTAAATTATTTAAGCAACAATAATTCAATTTATAGAATTCTCAATTATATTTATTTAATTCTTAATTATATACATTTAACTATTTATTTATGAGTTCAGATGCAAAATCCTCTAAACCCTTCAGACCTCCAGAGCATTTTCTATCAGGCTCCTATAACTAGGTTTAGACATTTCATTTTATAGATAATAAAAAAGTCATTAGCTAGTACATCAAATAACTTTTTTCAAAAATGTCACTAGACAACTTTTGCTTTTTTAACAAGGTGGATTTTTTTGGCATCAAAACCAGCTAAATTAACTTGTGCTTTTTTTTTTTTTTTTTTTGCAAAAACCACTTCTAAATCCACCTATTGGGACAAGAATTAGATGAAATTATTTTACCAAACATAAAACATTACACAAACCACCTAAAGTTGAAAATACATAAATCTGTCAAGTAAGTGGCTGTTCATTCCGCTGTGGTAACCCCCGATAAACCAGGGACTATATGGAAAATGAATGAATGAAATCTGTCAAGTAAGTGCATTAAACAATAACATTAAAATTGACATTACATCTTAACATTCTGTTGTCATTTCTGATATTTGGGATTTAGATTTAATATAGTGCAAAGTAAAAATTGTAAACTAAGCTTGTTAGATTCGAATGATGTAGTGTAAAAACATCAATATCTTTGCACTGTCCATTAATAAAAAGTAATACAATTTATTGAAGAAATATAATGTCAAAGTTGTAAGCATTATATTTATCTTTTTTAAAAATTGCTTACACTCTAAGAGTGCTTTCACACCTACACTTTTGCTTCGGAACCTGTCTCGTTTGCCCAGTTAGTGTGGTTCGTTTGGCATATGTTAAACCCCCAATCGCTCTCAGATTCGCGCCAAATCAATCGCTCCGAGATCGCTTGAATGAGGTGGTCTCGGAGCGATTGAAACAAACTCTGGAGCGGATCGATTGCAGTAAGAAAGCAATCTGATCCGAGCGCGGTTATATCACTGTGTTTTATGGATATGTAATAGGCAAACGGCTATATGAACAGAAAATTATGAGTAGGGCGGGAAGTTTTGCAAGTCTCCAGATGCCCGCAAATGAATGATAATCTCCCGGTAATCTCGTGTCTCCCTCTCGGTCCTCAAAAAGGCTACGTCGTGCACCCTTCTCACCCTCTCCTCACTCTTTACACACGTCGCGCGCACCTTGTCAAACACCACCAAACCACCACCTCTCCTGACAGCTGAGCGGGACTGCAAAATAAACCCTGACACTCTGACCAATGTGAGGAGAGTTTACTCTCACATGACTTGTTTTAGCTCTTTTGGTCCGATTAGAAACTTTGCAGTGTGAAAGCGAACCGCACCAAGAGCAAAGAGCAACAATGTAACATTTGTAATCTCTATTTCGGAACAACTGAATCGATTCACAGGTGTGAAAGCACCCTCAGACACTTTTAAAAGCTGTCATTCATTCATTTCTTCTCACAATACTCAAGGTCTTGGTCTCTTTTTTGTCTCTTGTTTATCCTCATAGCATCCATGTGGGATAAAAGAACAGCATCTTAACTTTGTCTTTCGTGAAATGGAGTTGCCGTTTTAAGTAATGAATAGTAAATCGGACTCATTTAAAGTAGCTTGACTGTGCAAAAAAAAAAAAACATGCATGTTACATAAGGGTGTCACGATCCTCCAAATCCTCGATTCGATTACATTTTCGATTCTAAAGGCACGATTCGATTCGATTTTCGATTATGAATAATTAATTAATTAATGACCAATCATCATTTAATCATTTGTAGCCTACCGTTTAAACTACCTGACCTGCATGGTCTTTGTTTTACCCATAAACAAATCATACAGTAAATGAATAAAGGCAAGATACACACATAATTACCACTCGTCAATCACTTTTTCTGCGGGACTCGTGAATAGGCAGTGATCTGTGTCGTTATAATGGCGTCGGTAAAAAAGACGCACAACCAACAGGAACCAGCCAACAGTATCTGAGGTGTTCGCTAAAATGACTAAGTACAAGTGAGTGAAAGATTGAAGCAGTCCTCTGACTGCCTGGACCTGCTGTCTCGAGCGCATGGCTGTGTGTGCGTCTGTGTCTGTGTGGTCACGTGATGTGCATTTTCAGAGGTAGAGAGAAAGGAGGGCTGCTCAGAAATGCTACACGCCACTGTGGATGTCAAATCGTTGTCGTTCTAAAATGCCATTTAAAACCAAAGACAGTGTAAACAGGGCCTGAGTGTGTACTTTTCGCGAGCGGATTTGCAATGGGGGCGGGCGGAGGATCGCGATGCCGGTGTTGTCTATCGGACGAACCGTACGTAATACGTACACAGCAGAGCTTGCAAAACTGTGGGTTTTTTTGTCGACAACACGAACGTTGTCAACATAACTCCCTGGAAATCCAAAATGCTTAAACACCGGCGATTTCATTGAAAGAGGAGAGGGTTTAAGTTTTCTCGACGGGTCTCCTGCTTCTGCAGTTTAACAAGCACTTCAACAAGCCTGTTTTTTTTCCCGCTTGGCAAGCCAAGCTGACATGGGGGGGTGTGGGAGCATCGACGATTCTATTTTTTGATTCGATAATCGAATTTGAGCATAAATTTTGATCGATTTCGATTAAAAATCGAAATCGTGACACCCCTAATGTTACAGTTTTAAGGTAAAGGAAGTTTTCATTTGCCATTCACTGACAATCAGAGAGGCTCATGTTGTTCATCAAACTCCATCTTTTAATATTTAAAGCGGAAGCCGGCGTATCAGCAAACCATAACACTGAAAACATACGACTCGATTAGCACCTTCTGATTCTTGGGATTTTGGGACAAAAAAATCTGCTTTTGCTGTCAAAGTCAAGTGCTGTTTAGAAGCTTTTGCCAACAAACTGTTATTTCTGAATGGGTAGATGTTGGGATTTAGATGAATTGAAGCAAACATATTTGTTGCATATGTCATCAGCTCATTTTTGGCAGAAGTGGCGTTCAGCAGCTTTTACATCTGAACTCTTCATTATATTTATATAATTATAACAATAATAATTTATTTTCTGAAAATAAATGTTTCACACTTGGCACAACAATGCAAAGCATTATGGCTACTCAATTCATACAAGCAAATTTAATTAATTAAATAACTGAATTTCCGTTGAATGCAAACATTAACTATTGTTTTCAAAATTTAACCAATATAATCAATTGAAATATAATCAAGCATACAGATATCTTTAACAAATATCCATGAGTCCTATATGAGTTTCTTTCTAATGTTAAACACAAGAGACGGTATATTTATAGCATTGAAAACCAAAAGCCACTGACATCCATAATAGGGAAAAAAAGTGGCAGTTTAGAACAAAAACTTCTACTTTTGTGTTCAACAGAAAGAAAGAACCTCAAACCAGTTTGGAACAAGTGGAGAGTGAGCAAATGATGACAGAATGGTCATTTTTTAAATATCAGGTCATTCCACACAATATAATTCATGTAGAAGAGATTGTTTACCTGTTCGGCGAAGGTGGTGTTGTGTGGAGGGACATTGTTGGGACGCCTGTCGTTGGGGTGCTATGGCTCGGTAACTGAGTGCCTTGTGTTAAACTCCGGTTCAATTGAGGGTTGTTGTTGCTCATGCCCCTTATTGAGAATCCTAGTGCACCTACAAATTGAAATAAACGCTGATTACATGCCAATTACAAACAGAGTGATTTACATTTTTATGAACTGAATAATAGCTCAGGCGTGATGTCATTTGGATCACAGACAAGTACTCACTTTGAGGACCGTACAAACTTGCACCAAGCTGTGACAATTGACCTGACGATGACGGCGAGGGAGACGGCAGCATCTGAAAACGAGATAAGTCAAATTAAAGAGTTAAAATTAAAATAAATGTATTGTAAAGCTTTATATATTCTATATATTTGTATATTCTAATGTTTACATGCTGCTAAAAAAATTAAAAACTGATGCATTTTTTTACAGAACTCTTTTAAGATTCAGATAAAAAACAAACCAGTATTTACTTTAAATAACTTTTGTAACAATCTAAATACTTTAACTGTCACTTGTGATAAATATAAAGCAACTTTGCTGAATAAAATAATTAACTGGGTCAGTTAAAATTAAATCATTTACTCTTAATTATTTGAGAGCAAAACAAGATATGATTGTGACCAGCTTAGTGTTCATTTAATTTTTAAATGCATTTCTCTCTATTTAACTTGCTGACAAACAAAATAAGATTTTTAGTGCTAATACAAGATTAAAAACTAATAATTATATGGACAATTAGATGTTTATTTGATGCTTTTACTGTGTATTTTATCACTGTATGCTGCATTTAGAAAAATCTGAAATAAAATGTCACAATTTGCCATTTGGTTCTCATAAAACAGCTAAAGTTCAGTGTTTTCAGAAAACAAAATGCCATTTGTACCATCAACATGCATAATTATGCCATCATTTGTCTCTACCGCCATTCATTATTGACATGCTCCAACAGCAATGACAAGTCATCTTTATGTAAAAGTCCAACTTCAAAAATGTGGAAAGATTACTTTAAGCTAGTTTTCATGAGTGTTCAAACACAATCATTGTGACATTCAGTATAGTCTCGTTTCAGTATGCATTAGCAGTTCTGAGTGATTTCTGTTTATGATCATAGTGAGTGACAAAATAAGTACACATTAGGTCAAAAATGACTAATAAGATTTTGTTTGTGCTAAAAATAAAAACAATAATTGTAAATATATTTTCGGTAGTAGGTTTAAAGAAGATGTTGGCATGCAAATGCAATTCTAACAATGTAACATTTTTCATATTATCAGATCTGGAAAAAAAATGCATTTTGGATTGAACTGCACAATATATCATGTCAGCATCGATATCGCAATGTGATCATTCCCAATGTTAAGTCTGGATTATAATTTACCATTTCGCAAGTATTTTTTTGAGGCCTGTGATTGTGTAAGGGTTTTAAAAGCATTCAGGCCCAAGAAATTGTAACAAATTAGTAACTATTTAATTGTTTAAAAACAAAGACTGTGCAGTACTATTTTACATTTGATTAATCAATTACTGTATACCAGAATTGAGTTTGACTTGTCAGAAAACAATCAAATGCTGTTTATTTAATTGGTATCTTTTTCTTAATTGAATTCATCTAGGCTTGTAGATATTTTATACATATACACTTCCTTTTTTTCTGCTACATTCATTCTTCCATGGGGGGAGCCACAGCAAAATGCATCCTGCCACAGCTACATTACAGCTTATCATTCAAAACATTCATTCATTGTTGTTGTTGTTGTTGTTTTTAATAGCGTGTTATTATTGCACCAAAATGTATTAAAAAGTAAGTGAATTATAACAGCGCAAACTTTTCTGTAACCATAGCAGTGCGGTGCGTTATTTGTTAAACCCTTTGCTGACTGACTGACCAGTGCGGGATGCGTAAAGCCAGCAAACACTGCGTAGCTTTTAGTTAAGATGAACACAGTTTTCATAATTAAACTTTATTTATAGATAAAGGTCTGTGGTTCTGCATGCAATGACTTTATCTTGCTGGAGTTTATAGCCGATTTACTTTACTTCAGGACACATTAATGCTGCTCTGTTAGAAATTAGATTAATAAATTAATGATTAAATTAATTAATAAGAAATTAATAAATATTCCTAGCAAATCTAATAAATGTTGGGAGACATACTAAATGGGAGCACTAAATTGCATTTCAGCAGCTTTTTATTTGAGAGTTCGCAAGAAGATCTGCGCTTGAGCAGCATATATTTAAGGGGGTGTGTAAGAAGTTTTGTGAACAAGCAGAGGAAATCGGCGCGCAAGCAAAGGGATTTGAATGCTCGTATTGCATACGATCTCGACTTTTAATACTGCGCTCACGACATTTCTCCTTTTGTCATTGAAATAATGCCATGGGTAGTTAGCAGATTTGTGTAAAAAGTCTGCCGCCACAGCTGGAAGAAATCCTAGAGGAAACACTGACTCCCTTACAGAATCATTTTAATTAATCTAAAATGATTAATTTGTATTCATATCGCAATAAAGAGAGAGAATTTTGAGTTCATTGCCATTTCAGCTTCTTTGGCTATGTCATGGCTAAAAAAACAGATCAAGTTTACCAGATTTTCTATAATTATAAAAATATTCTAACAATTAAATGTCACCAACAGAAATAAATAATACAAAAGGTCATATTTCATTATATATCGCACTATGTTAGTTTTGTTTAATATTGCGCAGTCCTTATTATGAAAAAACTAACCAAAGAGTTAAAAGATCTAAAAAAATATTGATTTATAAACATGTTTTATACTTTAAATGATGGAAATGAACACGTGTTATGAACGAGGCCAAAAACAGTATGCAAGTTTACAGGTTACAACATTGAAACTCTGTGAATTAAAATGCACAAACAAACAAAAAACTATATAAATATAAATATATATATATATACATATATATATATATATATATATATATATATATATACACATACATATATATATATATATATATATATATATATATATATATATATATATATATATATATATATATATATATATATATATATAAAATCAAAAAGATAAGAGTGGTCTCTTCGTTGAACAAAAAATAAAAATAAAAATAATTTTATTTAAAATTTTTGCTTTTAAAAAGGATAAAAACAACATCCTGGATGTAGCATCTCCCTATTATGAATGTGATAGGTGTGAAATTGCCACGTGTGTGACTTTGGTAAATCAAATGAAATAGTTTAAAAACATTGATGGAGGTTTTTTTTTACAGAACACTCAAAAGCTTATTTTGGGTGCTTGCTCAAACTACTTGTTTAAAATGTCCCGAAACAAAAACTCTTGAGTTTTATGGGAAAAACGTAATTGCTTTATGTTAAATCAACTTAAATTGTTTGCGTTAATCTATTTGCGTTTAATAAATTGTGTGGAACCCTGCAATTTTTACAGTGTACTAAAAAATTAGGAAGGTTTTCACTATTTTGGTTTATGGCAAGGCTGGCGTTTGCATGGAATTGCTAGAAGGCTTTCATTCAACATAAACAGACATAATTCACAACTAATGACAAACTGTTCTTACGTCTTTCTCCGATCGATGCTGGAACATAGATGCCTGGTTATAGTACATGCTCTCATCAGGGTAGTCACTTTCGACCCCATCAAACTTCTTTCTCGTTGCACCGAACATTCCGTTTGTCACCTACAGAAGAAGAAGACATGGTTAAAAACAAGATATCTTCATTCCTGAGAATCTACTTTTAAACCAAAATCATAGCAAGTTATCTTTGCTCACATCAGCTGAACATCAAAAACAAGTTCTTCTACACAGCAACACTGAGAACTAGTAATAAATAATGAATTACCACTGCAGAACAAGACCCAAGGCTATATAAGCCGCTTTAAAGTGCATTAAGAAAAAAAGTACAGGGTCTTTTGTCAAACAAAGTCTTGCATTAAGGATGTCCACGATAAAACTTTGCTATAATTTCGCGAACAGCATCATGCTATGAGTGGATACTGTTGTTATGGCGGTGCGTTGTTGAATTAATAATGTTTTCATCTATTCAAAACAAAGCAGATACTTGTCGCGTGGTTGGAAAACAAACAAATGTCGCTCTCTAAACTGACACCTGACAACAAGCACAAAATCAGCTTAATACACCAGCTAAATCCATGAAGAAACAGCAATTACTAGCCAGACATTTCAGCACTCGCAATTCTAAATATCGTAACTTTTTAAATAACATTAAAGCTCGTTTCTGAATGATAAGTCGTTACGAGCCCAATTCCAGTGAGAAAGGAATAAAATAATGAATGGCATGAAGCGAAATGTTCTAATTCATACAGGCTAGTTAGCTTTGACGTTAGCGGTTTAGCTGCTAACGTTAACTATAAATAAGACATTTAGGCTTAACTAAACATTCCAATCAAAACCTAAACATACTGAAATTGTTAGCCCAGATTAGACCGGATGTTTTAGCTTTATAACAGCGGTCGAGACATGCACAGCACAGGTATCTATCTGTTTAAATGGTTTAGGCCTCAGTATCGGCTGTCTGTTTTTGTTAGCGCTAGTCGGCTAACTCTGGCCTCAGAACAAAAACAGAAACCAGTAAAGCCGTGCAAGCGTGTCAATGCATTCACTCAGCACCTAAATATCTGCTTGGAAATACGCACAAAGCTGCAAACGTTCATTTGGCCCTGTATGTGCGATGCGAACCCTGCCGTGCAATGTATTTTTTGGTGAAAAAGGAATTGACTAACCGCATTAATTTACCCTCTCCTCGCAGATCCAAGATGGCTGTGTATCCTACAAGCGAGAATGCTGGGGAATAGCCTTTACCCTCTGACCCCTTGACCTGCGGTTTATTTCATTCTAGACTAAAAATTTGTGTTGCAAATACTACAGGACACTTTTGAGATGTGCATTATGCTATAATGGATTGAAAGTGTTACATTGTAGCCACTCTTTTTATAGCACAAACACAGCCTAGCTGGTATATAGTTTTATTTTATCTTAGTTGATATGCTGTAATATGATATTTTATATCATTTTTGTACTATATTATTCAACAAACCTTGCTTAGAATACAGAATAGTTTACAGTCTCTTACATAATATTTATAATATAGCATATTTAGTTCATAATCTGTCCATCTGAATTGTAGGCTACTGCACAGTGGTGGTAGGCCTATAATAAAATATTTAAAGTCTCATTCACACCAAAGAGTGTATAAAATAATGATTCAGACCAAAATTTGTTAAAAGTATAAAAGACTAGGAGAGCTTATCTATCCCAACTACAATGACGCATGATGCAGAACGATATAAAAATCAGTTTAGTTTATTTTTTATCAAATAAAACTTTGTCGAGCAATCTGAATCCATCCTGCTTTAACAAGCACAAACAATCCAGATGAAGTCCTTATTTTTATTAAACAAAAAGATATTGTGTGTTGGTGGGTGCTAATGTAATATTGTTGTTGCTATCATTCTTTTTGGTGTAAACGGGCCTTTACCATAGCAGTTGCATATAATATGTCTGATATAAATATATATCAGCCATATAGGCTGATATTTTATTACATGAAGTGTTTTTATTGAACTAATTTTAAGCTATTTTATTTTACTAATAAAATTTACTAATAAATTCAAAGCTGTTGATGTGCAGCATAAGCTTTTGTGTTAGCGATTTGATGCTAAATGCATTAAAAACCTTTCTATCTATGTATGCTTCTGCCATATATGCCTTTATAAAACTAGCCGAGTTTATGCAGCAACTTACAACTACTTATCTATAGCTATAGTGCTTTCATGACGCATCATCAGTCAGCCATTTTGGTCACACAAAATGTAAACAATGCCACTGAACCAAATGAAACTTGCATATTTTGCTGACTGTTGCTACTGAAAATGATAAACAGTTGTCATGTTTTGAGCTGTGCTAATCAGGTGAACTGTGGAAAAAGACATTTAGAGTACTATAGAATGCCAAAATGTATAACAAATCAAGCAGAAGAAAAAAATAAACTGTCTGGGGAACAAAAAAAGTTAATAAATAGTGTCAATTATTAGACTAATATCTTAAATAGTGCTCTTCATGCCTATATTTACAACCTATTAAATCCAGTTTGTCAAATTATGATAATTTCTTGCTTCTAAGTCCCTATTTAACAGCTTCCACAGATCTCTTTCTGCATTTTAGACAACACAAACAGGCAGATCATATTCAATACTACATACAATCCATGCTGTTGTTTACATCCGAGTATAGTCAGTGGCTGTATATAACTAACCAAAACTGGTTGTAAGTTCAAACCCTCTATTGTTTAAAGAAAGATTAACAGTACATACATTATATGAAGTAAATTTACCTGAATCGTTTGATTTTAACTGTTCATGGGTGGAGTTGGTATATGAACGTGATCCCTCTCGTGTAAATTTCAGTGATCAGGTCTGTGCTGAGACTGTAAATCTGACTGTTAAGTGATGAGTCAAGCAAAACCTGACTCTGTTTCAAAACTCTTACATTGTATATTTCACATCTGCAGCCAAGCACAGGGTAAAATAATATAGTAACATCCTTTTTATGTCTAATAATGGCTAAAAGTGAAATGGCTTTTGTATACATAAATAAATCTTCTAATCTTGATTTGTTCTTGTCAACCACTTGAACACCTCATAGAATAAACGATTTAATAGCCTTTGGAGGTTTCAAAGTTTACATCATTAGACTTGATCGTTTAACTGACTTGATCCCATTTGTCACAATCAGTCTGTTTTCTACATTGTGAAGAGGTACTCAGGCCTTTAGGGTTGCACTCAAGGGTTCTCAATAGTCTGAATTACTAGAAGCCTCTCTGATAGTCCACTAAGTAGCTCAGACATGAATTATGTGAAGGATGACTTGTGAGTGCAATATTATCCAGTGTTGCATTTACTCATCCAAGTGATTTACTGCTTAAGGATAAGAGAGCATTATTCAATTTTGACAGGGAGCTAAATTTTATATAAAGTAGTCCTCAAAATGTTCTTAAACATATAAAAATATATAAAAAATATATATATAAAAAAATATATAAAATTTTTTTTTTGACAGATCATCATCTAACACATTTAAAGAAAAAAGTGTGCTATTATTATTGTCTATTGTTGTTTTTTATTCATATATTATTATTAATAAGGATAATAAATTGCACTCACGTGAAACATTACACTTTTAATAACACATATTGACATAAAACTTAAAAAAAATTCAGTATCTGGTCAATGTGAAAAAAAGTCTATTATTTATCATACTTTTTTTTTTTTTGATGATGATGATGATTGAAATAACAGACTATCAAACTACCCACCAGGCTACAACATAAATTCAGATTGACGTCATGCTCTACCATCACAGGGACGTTGCATTTGGAAATGAAAATCGGGTTGATGTCAGAACCTGACATCTAACCTAAAATCAACCAAATATCAATGTCTAACGATGTTTCAGCTTGATATCAGATGATGGTTGCCTTACCTAATATAAAAATGTCAGTATGTTGATGTCAGAAGTTGGTTTAAGATGTTGACTCAACGTCGGATTTTGGTCACTTTCCAACACAACCTAAAATCAACTTAATATCAACGTCATTTGACGTCGTTATTGGATGTCAAAAAAACATTGTCCTTAGACACTGCTAGACATTGAATTTTGGTCCTCTGACGTCACACCTAATAAATCTTTCTTTTTATTAATATCAGTGTATGTGGTTCAGTGAAAAAAAAATAAGTCTGCAAAATTGTTGCAAACACTTTATATGTGTTGAATTTAATCAAACAAATAACATTTTGTAATGTTCAACTTAATTTGTTTGTTTAAATTCAGCCTAAATCAATTGTTTACAACCCCCTAACTTAAAAAAAATGTAGAAAATCCAAGGAATCATCTTTAAATATTTTTTTTATCAATGGAGGCCTAACGTTTTATCAAGACATTAACACACACACAAAAAAAACACTGTAAAAAAACATGAGTTCCACACGACTCCTTTGTGTTGTACCAAAACAAATCAATTAGGTTAACTTAATCATTTTTACAACTTTAAGTGGATTGAACATAAAACAATTAAGGTATCTCCACAAACTGGGTTGTATCAACTCATTTTCAAATATAATTTGAACAAGCAGCAAAAGTCTTTTTTGGAGTAAATTACATTTGCTGTTTGTTTAAACTACTTATTTATAATGAGCTGAAACAACACAATTCTTGAGGTTTTGGGGGGACAACTTAATAGTTTTATGTTCAATCCACTTAAATTTGAAAAACTAATAAGCTAATTAATCCCTTTATGTTGTCCCAACAAAAATCAACTGTGTGGATCCGAACATTTTTTACCGTGCATAAATACATAAACAAATCAAACATACATATATACTATGTTAAATGAAGACAAGAACACAACTATAGAAGAAATGTTTTTATTATTATTCAATTGAAAGACCCAGACAAAGAAAAAAAAACATGCTTTTGTGATAGCCCAAAACTACTTTAAATAAAATATAGACACAATATTTGGTACTCTGTATATATTTTTAGCATGTTTTGAACCTTTTTAAGTTATGTACAATAACATTTTTCATCTGATGATTGGACAAACATATTTTCCATTCTAACTCTTAAAACTTTCCAGAGCGAACACTTGACAGCCACTGCTGGCTTGGCTCACCATAACCAAGTGAGTCTTATCTTTGGGGAGGTGCTTTGAAGTGCTCACAGTTATGTATAAGTTTGTGACTGAGATAAGAGCTTAAATAGATGACCCTCAAATTCCTTTCCACACGACACCTTGAGGTTTGTCACAGCTCCACCTTCCAGCTCTGGAAGAAATCATTTAGCGGGATGGGGAGGAGCTAGCTGGATGTCATCTGGGGTGCTCTCAGCAACTAGCCGGGCAGAGGTGTCAGCAGAACACAGGAGCATCAAACACCACACGGCCACCAGTTTTCTTTTTTCTTTGAGATGAAAATACTTGAAGTAATGAAGATCAACAATTTGGCTACCTGGTAAGAAGGAAGACCTGTTCAATATTTTGTCATTTTTGCTTCATCTGGGGATTCATATCATTATAATCTTGACAAACCTTCAACATTGAAGGTTCAAAATTTAGATTTTTTAAAATGCTCTTCTGTAATGCTATTTTAAGATTTGTTCTCTTAAGGTTCTTTGATGAACAAGAAATAGTTGTTTTGCATTTTAAAAATAAAAGTCATTGGCAATGACAGTAGTTGCAATAAGATCCTTCAACATTCATGTAGTATAGACCTTTCGTTGTGGAAAAGGGCTTTTATAGTCAAAAAACTCTTTTCAATTTTGAAAATGTTCTTTAGCCTGAGGATTTATTTTTCACTGAAAACGTTCCTCATTAATTAATGGTTACATACACAACCTTAAACATCCATACTTTGGATCCACAATTCTTTATTGACAATCAATGATTCTGTCAAGACCTTTAACTTACCAAGTTGGAAAAAAAAGGTTTAAAAAATAACCTTTCAATTGCAAAAAAACAAAAAACAAAAAAACAAAAAAAACAATTCTTTACAGTAAAGAAAGTTCCTTCTTTAGGTTAAATGTTAGGTTAAAATGTTCTTCAGACTAAGGAAAGTCTGTGTTAAATGATAAAAAAATTATTTTTAAATCAAATAATAATAAAAAAAATACTAGCATACATATTTACTTAAATGAATCCACCAAAAAAAGGTTTGTTTTGGCAAATCTTTTATTTACATGTTTGGAAACTGATGATGTCAGTTTGATGTATTCAGCCGCAATATTCTTAACAAGGAATGAGGAAATAATGCACAAAAAGTAAGCCCCATCCTCTTAACTGTCTTTTTCAGTTGAAAGGAAATTAACATAGTGAAATAAAAGTCTCAGCAACTTCCAGTTCATGCAGACTTTAATTTTTGGCATTGATGAAAACATGAAGAACTTTCAATATCAATAAAAACCTTCCATTTCCAAATTTGCCTTTACCTATTGGTCAAAATGACATCAAATTGACAACTGTTATAGAACAGTCCTGTAATCAATTGTAACGTGTTTCCTGATGCCAATTTTAGATGTCAATAAGATGTCATATTGATATGAAGGTTTTTTGACATCAATAAACATCAAGACTTGGTTTAGGTATCCGAAAGCAGGACAGAATCCTCGGTGTACACCATTGCTTGAAAAATCTCTTTCTGTAACTTAAAAAAAAAAATTTAAAAAACATTTTTTTTTCCCCAGAGACCATGATTTTGGGCCAAGAAGATGGGAAATGTTGTACGCGGTGCCATAGCCTTTGTGCCATCTGAGAGGTGTCAACGTTTCTTAGTAGGCGACTTAAAGGAAATGCCCCTAGATCGTACTCTGGACTTGAGCAGTCGACAATTGCGTCGCTTTCCAGTCAGAGCTTCTGCCTTTGATGAACTCGTCAAACTCTACTTGAGCGACAACCACCTGAGCAACCTTCCACTAGAGCTGCGCAACCTGCAGAAGCTCCAACTTCTAGCGTTGGACTTCAACTGTTTCGAGGAGCTTCCTCTGGTCATATGCAGCCTCGTTCAGCTGAACATCCTCTACCTCGGTAATAACCGACTGTACAGTTTGCCAAAGGAACTGCAGCAACTCACAGAGTTGAAAACCTTGTGGCTGGAGACCAACTGTTTCACCAGTTTCCCTCAAGTAATATGTGAGCTCCCCAACATCAAGACGCTCCATTTAGGCTACAATCAGCTACGGAGTTTACCCGCCGAGCTCGGGCGACTGGAAGAGCTGCGCAGTATCTGGTTAGCTGGGAACTTGTTAAACGACTTCCCTCCTGTGCTGTTGGAGATGCATTACTTGGAGGTGATGGATGTGGACCGCAATCGCATTTGTCAGTTTCCATCGCTCACCCATTTAAGAGGCTTGAAGCTTGTCATCTACGACCACAATCCTTGCATTAATGCTCCTGTGGTGGCCGAAGGTGTGAGACGGGTGGGCCGATGGGCTGACTGCAGTGATGATGAGGAAGAAGAAGGGGATGGAAAGGTTGCCAATGCAAGCGCGAAAGCTGCGGTGATCACTGGAAGTGAATGAGTGAATTAGTGACTTTTGTTTTTACATAGTTTTATGGAACTGAAGGAAGATGAAAATATGTTGTTTGTTTTCTTTTTTTTTCTTTTTTTTACAAAAGTAGTATGTTTTATAATTTGTCTAAAATCTACGACAAATATTTGATAGATTTTTGAAGCAGAATGAAACATATTTGAATGTAAATAAAAGTGCTGGGCAAAGATTAATTACGTTTGTTTTGACATAAGATATGTGGGTTTATTATTTATGTATAATATTTATGTATAATATGTATATATATATATATATATATATATATATATATATATATATATATATATATATATATATATATATATATATATATATATATATATATACATACAGTATATATATACTGTAAAAAAATTCCAGCTGGGGTGCCGGAAAAAAACCCCGTAAAATAACGGCCGTTAAATTACAGAATTTTATTTTGAATTACAGAAATTTACCAGAAATTTAAGTGTATACACTGTAAAAAAAATCTGTAATTTTACGGTTTATTTCCATTAGCTAGGGTGCCAGATGCCAGACCCCCCCTTAAAATAATAGGTAAAATAACAAATATTAAATTACAAAAATTACCGAAATTTCCTTAAATTTAAATGTCTGGTAAATTGCTGTCATTTAATTTGTGTTATTTTACAGTATTTTACCCCAGCTGCCGGAATTTAACCGTAAATTTACTGATTTTTTTTTTTTTACAGTTACACTAACATAAAAACTAAACTGTAACAGCACCATTTTTATTAGATATTTAAATTTATATATAATTTATATAATGTACATATATATTTTGTATATGAATATAAATAATATTTATCTCAAATATAGGAATGCATGTGTATATTTCTATACATAATGAATACAGCACACACATATATTATGTAAAAACAAACTTTTATTTTGGATGTGATTAATCGCCGTTAATATTTGTTCAGCAATCAATATAACTATTTATATAGATAATAAATAATTCGTATACTCAGTTGAAGTCAAAATTTTTATTTAAATTTTTTTTTTTCAATTATCTCCAAGTGATTTTTAATAAAACAACTTTCCCCATGAATCTATTTTTGTTCTTCAGGAAAAAAAAAATCATATTTCTTTTAATTTGTCTAGAATAAAAAAAAACGTTAACTTTTTTTATATATTTTTGGGCCAATTTTATCAGCCTCTTTATGAATTAAAAAAAATAAAATAACAACAGAACAAACTGTTGTTCAGTGACTTAACTAATTTGCCTAACCAAGCTTTTAATCACATTTTAAGCTGAATGCTAGTTTCTTGCACAATAATTCATTAGAATTTCTTATTAGAATTTCTACTTACTTATGAGATATTAGTTATTAAAGCTAATACATTTTTCAAAGTGTTTAAAATTTGTTGTTGTTTTTTTTTAATTCTTCATAGCGCTTGGGATATAATTGAAAATTATTTTGTTTAATTTCAAATAAAGCACAAATAAATTTACCTTCAACTGTTTATTAGACGTTTAAACATTATTAATTGAAACATTACACATTTATTGTATTTTATACATACTTCTTTCATTAACACAACATTTATATTATCCTAAATTAGATATGTGTGCTAAATGCCATTATTTGTTTGATTGTTTAGTTAATTTCTTACAGTTTTTACTGTGATATTATTTTTAAGTTTCTTTCTTCATGTTCTAGTCTGTAGCACATCGATTCAGTGAATCAGTGAGGCTGGCCGTGTCAATGATAAATTGTACAATTCTAACTATGTGCCCCTGTTCATAAATAATGCAGGTTTCCTGTAACAGATTTGGGTCTCCATTTTGATGTAAGGCTCTTAATAGGTTTTAATCATCCTCTGCAATCCTCCTGCTCTGTAATATGGAGTAAAGCAGGATATCGTTCACTGAATTTACAGGTTGAACATTTTGTGAAGACATTATGAACGATTGAACCATAATAACCGATCAAATGTTGCTCAGAATTGTGCACTTAAGTGTTTAAATAAATACAATGATAATGACAATGCTTAAATGTAAAATATCTTAACGTTTTGTGTTTAAGCTTGTATACAGTATTCATATTCATTCATTCATTCATTTTCTTGTCGGCTTAGTCCCTTTATTAATCCGGGGTCAATTCCACAGCGGAATGAACCAACGACTTATCCAGATATCCAGAAGGACGGATGCCCTTCCATCCACAACCCATCTCTGGGAAACATTCACACACTCATTCATACACACACTCATACACTATGGACAATTTAGCCTACCCAATTTAGTTGTACCACATGTCTTTGGACTGTGGGGAAAACCGGAGCACCAACCCACGCAAACGCAGGGAGAACATGCAAACTCCACACAGAAACGCCGACTGAGCCGAGCCGAGGTTCGAACCAGTGACCTTCTTGATGTGAGTCGACAGCACTACTGCGCCACTGCATCGCCCCAGTATTTATATTTGTAAATCAATTAGTTTTAGGTTTACTTATTTCAGTATTACTTAAAGCTTAATTGTATCGGAACTGTTGTTGTGGACACTTTACATTATTTCTCTTGTTGTTTTATTGTTCTTGTTTTACTATACGGTGTCCTTAATTTTCCAGAAAGGCACCTTTAAATAAAATGCATTATTATTATTATTATTATTATTATTATTATTATTATTATTATTATTATTATTATTATTATCATTATTATTATTATTATTATTATTATTATTATTATTATTATTATTATTATTATTATTATTACTATTATATTCTTTAATGAGTAATATATTAGTATGAACATGTAGGCTATTAAAATAATGGTATAATAAAAAATAAATATATATAGGCTAATATAAAATAATAGTGTTAATGAAATTTATAATAAATAAATGTACATACATAAGAACCCCACATATATTCAACGAATATTAATGTAAAGAACATAAACATGCTGATATTTATATTAAAGTTTATATTATAGTGTTTTATAAAAATCTAATGACTTATCTAATAATTATACCAATATCTTTACTAATAAACTATTGCTATTATTAAGAAAATAATATATATTCTACAATATAAACACTGATATTTTTACAAAAAAAATACTAACATTTTTTAGCTATAGTTGTAGCAGTGGAATTAGTATTAATTTATGATGAGACGAATCATTATTATAATATAATAATAATAATATTAATAACAGTGGCGCAGTAGGTAGTGCTGTCTCGGCTCAGTTGGCGTTTCTGTGAGGAGTTTGCATGTTCTCCCTGCCTTCGCGTGGGTTTCCTCCGGGTGCTCTGGTTTCCCCCACAGTCCAAAGACATGCGGTACAGGTGAATTGGGTAGGCTAAATTGTCCGTGGTGTATGAGTGTGTGAATGTGTGTGTGGATGTTTCCCAGAGATGGGTTGTATGGCGGGTGAAAGGGCATCCGCTGCCTAAAAAGTTGCTGGATAAGTTGGCGGTTCATTCCGCTGTGGCAGCCCCGGATTAATAAAGGGACTGAGCCGACAAGAAAATGAATGAATGAATGAATAATAATAATAATAATAATAATAATAATAATAATAATAATAATAATAATAATAGTAATAATATTTTTTTCGCAGCAGGTCTACGCGAAATTTTAATTCAAAGTTGTTCTCTTAATCATAATAACATATAAAAGGCTTATATTTTTCTTGCAAAAAATACATTTTACGTTATATCCAGCTGTTACAACAACAGCATTCTCGTGAACATATTTGTCAGGAAGAAAGCCAAAACGCTGAAGTTACGCAAGAGCTTTTATTTTGAAGAGCACGGCGTCAATCAGCCATTTGGAAAGAAAGCCCGATCGCTTCCACACACGGGGCTGTGATTGAGTGCGGAGCTCCGTTATTACAGCAGTGATGGGGAAGAAGACTCGAGCAGGCACCGGCAGGAGAACCATATTACAGCTTTCACCGCCAGGACCGAACCGCAGCGCCACAGGAACTGCTCGAGAGGACGGGGCCGCTTCTGGATCTGAAGGTGGGAGAGGAAGCGATCTATAGATGGATTCAAATACACAATGTAACTTAGCTTGCTAACGTTAGATGAAACATTTTTGGAAAAATTAGCGCTCTAGTGATTATAAAATGAATTTAATTAATAAAAACAGTCATTTGGCTAATCGTAATAAAGAGATGTTGTTTGTTTTAAAAATCTAATGTTAATACAAACTGTGGTTCAGTCATATCTTGTGAATTACCGTATGTCAAGTTAGCATTAGCCACCATTACCGACGAACCGAAAATTGTGCTTACGGATAGAGCTTGTCAAGCAAGTTATGACGTAAAAAGCGTGAATTCACATTTTATCTGTTTATTGTAATATATTATGTTTGTTTGTTGATTGAGTCGTTTATAAGCCGTATTTTGAGTGAGCCGCGCTGGGCTTCAGACAAAGCGTTAGCCAACATGCTAATTCACTGTCACCTTAAAAGCCACAGCTTAGTTTGGTTGTAACTTAAGTGTTTTAATAAAACGTTACAAACTGTTTATTTTCTTCTGTAGACGAAACCGATGGAAACACTGATGGGCAGAGAGAAGCAAACGTTAATGTAGTCATGAAGACACCAGCTGTGAAGGCCACACGTGAGTTATACTAACGTTACATTATTTTCACTAACGTTAAGGATGTATACTGTATGTATTGCATGCTTAATTAAATCACAAACATATCTATCTATCTATCTATCTATCTATCTATCTATCTATCTATCTATCTATCTATCTATCTATCGTTATCTGTCTGTCTGTGTCTGTCTGTCTATCACAACACAAACATATACAGTTGAAGTCAGAATTATTAACCCCCGTTTATTTTTATTTCTTCAATTTTTGTTTAACGGAGAGAAGATATTTTTCAACACATTTCTAAACAATAGTTTTAATAACACATTTGTTAATAACTGATTTATTAGAAATTGTTATCTTTGCCATAATGACAGTAAATAATATATTTTACTAGATAATTTTCAAGACACTTCTATACAACGTAAAGTGACATTTAAAGGCTTAAATAGATTAATTAAGTTAACTAGGCATGTTGTAGTAATAAGTCAAGTTATTGTATAATGATCATTTGTTCTGTAGGCTATATAAAAATATATAGCTTAAAGGGGTTAATACTTTTGACCTTTATGTTTAAAAAAAAAAAAACTTGTTTAATTTAGCCAAAATAATACAAGACTTTTTCTAGAAGAAAAAAATATAATAAGACATTCTGTGAAAATGTCCTTGCTCTGTTAACCATCATTTGGGAAATATTGAAATAAGAAAAAAAAAATCAAAGGGAGCTAATAATTCTGACTTCAACTTTATATATACACACACACAAGGTAACATTTTAATTAGTATATTATTATATATTAATAAATGTATTGATGTATACAAATGTTAACATATTTTTAAAATTGTGATATATATTATATTTACTTTTATATCTATATTAGTTTGCAGTGCTTCCTACAGGTTTGAAATATACTTATGGTGGTAGCTAGATTGAAACACACCATTTACCTAAAGTACATAAAAAATTAACTGTATGCGACACAAAAGATAATTCGATTTTGAACACTTTTTATTTTTGTTTGTTTTAAACTTTTTTTTAATGGTTTAAAGTAAAATAAAAAGACTGTTAAAAAAAAAATAAAATCCGCTGTTTCTTTTTTCAATGATATTTAGGAGCCACTTACAGGTAAAATCTCATTCAAATTCATTCAAGTTCAGGAGAGTGTTTTTCATAGCTCGCTTAAATGATCTAAGATAATTTGGCAGATCCTGGATCTTTTAATCTTGATAACTGATCTTTGGCTAATTTGGTTCTTCAAACAAGTTTGTGAATCAGATTAAAATGTCTGGATGAACTGATCTGAGATCGCTGTGTGTGTTGTGAAGGCCAGATCTATCGATCCTCGAAATCAAGATCAGCAATGCAACGATTGGCTGATGGCACAGCAGCCTAAGTTTTGAGCAACGAAACGATCCTGGATCGTGTCAAATCATCAGTAACCAATTCCAGCTAACTGAGTAATCCACGTTCGAAAAACGGACAAGAGGTGGCTTTATTGGTATGACATTTTATACAGTATTGCCAAAACATTTTAGATATATAAATTATGTAATATATTGACACCATTAAAATTAATAAGATGTACAGCAAATAAGAAACAAACGACAGAAAAAAGGAATAAAAAGAAACATTCCCTAAAAATTACAATAATTGCAAGAATAAAACGTTTCTATTGATGTACAAATATTCTGCAGCCAATTTAGATGTAATTTCGTCCTCTTCGACTAATTAGTAAAGTTTTTCTGAGCCGTTAAGATTAAAGAATTCATTATTTATTGTTTCTCTCACTCTTGCAGCTGTGCCCATAAAATTAACGACAGCTTAGAAACCGAAAGCAAAACCAAATCCCGACCGGCCAAATTTAAAAATCCCTGCCGGACACAAAAAGCTGCGGGTCTCTATGGGTCTGCAAGGCATGTGAGACTGTCTATGGGAGTGTTGACAGTCTTGCACACACTGAAAAAGCAGTATGAAATGGGTAAAGGAGAGATGATTTCTCACTATTCGCTCGCGGATGTTTGTTTATATTGGGCAGATACAAAATAGTATAAAAGATTTATAATAATAGAAAAAAAGTGTCACGAAATATACTCGGGCGGCCGTTAATATGCCTGGGTAGCCCGCCCAAGTAAAGTCTGTTGTGTGGGAAGCACTGGTATGTATTTATTTTAGCACATTTGCTTGTGTCATTTTAATAAAGCAATATATTTATCATAATTATTATAGTGTGCTAAAAATAATTTTGTCATCTCTGTAGAGGGTTTATCTCTACTTGGAGCTTATGAAGACAGCGAAGATGAAGATGCAGTGGAAAACGCCTCTAAAGCAAAACATAACCAGTCTGGAGACATTGATAGCACACTTGCCAATTTTATGGCGGTGAGTGAGGTTCTAAATCTACTTTAGCGTGTATACATTTGGTTGTGCGCATAAACACCTGTCTATATTTTCTACTGACATGAGACATATTGTATGTCTCTCCCAAAGGAAATTGATGCCATTACAACCCAACCAACGGATGAATCTGGTACCGAGCCGAGTGCACCAGTCCCAACTCCACCTCGTCCCGAACCCAAAACAGACCCTCAGGCTCAAAACGGACCTGCACAAGAATTTCAATACAACACGCAATATTCCCTCGCCGGAGGTGACATTTCTAGTTAACTGGTTTTGTTTTATAATGCAAGTGAAAAATTATTAAACCTAATTTTTGTTTTCCTGTACTTTGCAATATTGTAGCTGGGTTGGAGATGGGGGATTGGCAGGAGGTATGGGATGAAAATACTGGCTGTTACTACTATTGGAATACTCAGACCAATGAGGTGGCCTGGGAACTCCCGCATTACCTGGCAGACCAGATGCAGAATCTACATTACTCTGGCAGGTCAGTTCTTGATTGTGAGGTTGCCAAACAGACATTTTGCTGGCAGTCTAGTGAGGAATACATTTTTAGTAGTATGTAATAGCTGAAACTAATACATTTAAGCTGCAATATGCAGGTTTGTTCAGAAGTGAAGACCCTCTCAGTGTTTATTCTACATAATTCGACATTCTAGTTGACTATCCTGCTTTCTTAATTACAGCAATTTTTTTTGCATTTTTGAATTGTAATTATCTCACTCAAGGAGATATTCAGCAAAGTGATTTTTAATTTAATGTTCATTCTAAAATGACACATTCTATTGGATTGTTTTACTTTTAATGATTGGAGAAATCTTTTATTAAATAAAATTCCTCAAGCAGATATTCAGCAAAATAGTAAACATTTTAAAACATTTTTATATCATGCATTAACATTAAAAATCCCATCTAATTTGTTTAAATCTAATCAATTTGTTTGTGGCTTTTAATTGTATATTAATAATTGAAATAAGTTTGCCATGAAAGCTACTGTTGCTGACATGGCATTAAAAATATTTGATGTGGAGCTTTTGGTAATGTTTATATGTTTGTTGAAGAACATGTAAAAATATAAACTCTTATCCTGAATTACTATGGGAGGCCTATAATTAGGGTTGGGCCGATAGACGATGCCATCGCCGATGGCCGACAGACACCACGATGCTGAGCCGGCATCGCGATCATCCGCTCGCGAAAAATACACACTCAGGCCCTGTTTACACTAATAGGTCTTAGTTTTTAAATGCCATTTTAGAACGAAAGTGATCCACATCCACTCTGGCGTTTCACCTAGGACTTCTAATTAGCACTCCTTCCACATACTGCTGAAAACGGACAACAACGTGACCACAAACACAGGCACAGTCACACACACACTGTCATGCGCTTGCAAACAGCGGTTGCAGGCAGTCATTGGGTCAGTAGACTGGTTCAGTCTTTCACTTTCACGCTTGTACTTAGTAATTTTAGCGAAAACCTCAGATACTGTTGGCTGGTTCCTGTTGGCTGTGCACTTTTTTACCAACCAAATTTGTCAACGCCATTATGACGACACGGATCACTCTTGCCTATTCATGCCTATTCACGAGTCCTCCGGAAAAAGTGATTGACAGGTGGTAATTATGCGTGTACTTTATCTTTATTCATTTATGATTTGGTTATGGGTAAAACAAAGACCATGTGGGTCAGGTAGTAATACGGTTGGCTACAAATAATTAAGTGGTTATAACTGAATTAACTATTCATAATTAATTCACTGTCGCCAATGACGATGATGCCATCGTCCATCGCAAATTTTCATATTAGACATCGTACGATGCCAAATTGGTCGACATCGCTCAACCCTACCTATAATATGACAAAAGAAACTGTTAGCATGATGTAGTTATGTAATATTTCTTCAAATACATTTTAATTGTTAAGTATGGAAAAAAAAGTTTAAAATAAACTGAATTTAATATAAATAAATATGTGTGCATATAAGGGTTTGCACATTTAGTTAATTTTGAATTGTATAATTTGGATTGAAGGTAAAAGTTTTAAATTGGTTCTAAACAAACAAGTTACAAACCCAATTCCAAAAAAGTTGGGACACTGTACCAATTGTGAATAAAATCCGAATGCAGTGATGTGGAAGCTACAAACTTCAATATTTTATTCAGTATAGAGCATAGATGACATGTCAAATGTTTAAACTGCAAAAAATTATAATTTTAAGGGGAAAATAAGTTGATTTTATATTTCATGGCATCAACACATTTCAAAAAAGTTGGGAAAAGACCATGTTTATCACTGTGAGGCATCCCCTCTTCTTTTTACAACCGTCTGCAAATGTCTGGGAACTGAGGAGACAAGTTGCTCAAGTTTAGGAATAGGAATGTTCTCCCATTCTTGTCTAATACAGGCTTCTAGGTGTCCGACTGTCTTAGGTCTTCTTTGTCGCATCTTCCTCTTTATGATGCGCCAAATGTTTTCTATGGGTGAAAGATCTGGACTGCAGCCTGGCCAGTTCAGTACATGGATCCTTCTTCTATGCATTTATGATGTTGTAATTGATGCAGTATGTGGTCTGGCATTGTCATGTTGGAAAACGCAAGGTCTTCCCTGAAAGATACGACGTCTGGATGAGAGCATATGTTGTTCTAGAACTTGGATATACCTTTCAGCATTGATGGTGCCTTTCCAGATGTGTAAGCTGCCCATGCCACATGCATTCATGTAACCCCATACCAACAGAGATGCGGGCTTCTGAACTGAGCGCTGGTAACAACTTGGGTTGTCCCTGATCTCTGTAGTCTGGATGACATGGCATCCCAGTTTTCCAAAAAGAACTTCAAATTTTGATTTGTCCGACCACAGAACAGTTTTCCACTTTCCCACAGTCCATTTTAAATGAGCCTTAGCCCAGCGAAAAAGCCTGCGCTTCTGGATCATGTTTAAATATGGCTTCTTTTTTGACCTATAGACTTTTATCTGGCAACGGCGAATGGCACGGTGGATTGTGTTCACCGACAATGTTTTCTGGAAGTAGTCCTGAGCCCATATTGTGTTTTCTATTATAGTAGCATTCCTGTTTGTGATGCAATGGCGTTTTAAGGCCCAAAGATCACGGGCATCCAGTATGGTTTTCTGGCCCTGATCCTTACTCACAGAGATTGTTCCAGATTCTCTGAATCTTTGGATGATATTATGCACTGTAGATGGTGATCACTTTAAACTCTTTGCAATTTTTTGCTGAGAAACTCTTTTCTGATATTGCTCCACAATTTTTTGGTGCAGCATTGGGGAAATTGGTAATCCTCTGCCCATCTTAACCTCTAAGAAACACTGCCACTCTGAGAGGCTCTTTTTACACTCAATCATGTTGCCAATTTACCTAATAAGTAGAAAATTGGTCCTCCAGCTGTTTCTAATATGTACATTTGACTTTTCTAGCCTGTTATTGCTATCTGTCCCAACTTTTTTGGAATGTGTAGCTGTCTTGAAATCCAAAATGATCCAACATTTGGCCTGAAATATAAAAAATTCTCTCTTTCAACATTTGATATGTTATCGATATTCTATTGTAAATGAAATATAAGTTCATGAGATTTGTAAATTATTGCATTCCTTTTTAATTCACAATTTTTACAGTGTCCTAACTTTTTTGGAATCAGGTTTGTAAATGTATATTTTTGTATTACTGTTTATTGTATTATTAATATTAACCTATAATAATTAAACATATTTTTTATAATAATAAGCAACACTATTTTATTCTCCATATTATACATGTAGTTGCATTAGATATGCAGTCAATTATTTGTAGTTGCGAAAAAACTAAGTAGGGCTAACCATATACATGTTGCTATATAATATTTTATGTTCAATGTATTTATATGTTCATTCTGCTTTAAATGCATTTTTTTACAGCTCATCTGTAAATGGCAATGGTGTGGCTCATAGCAGTTATCCTGAACCGCAATCCACTGCGGTTGCTCCTGCTGCTAAGAGAGAGCTCAAAAAGAAGGCAGGTGTTTTTTTTTCGGCCCAACTTAACCTCTTTATTACATAAGATAAGTGGTCATTAGTTTCTCTATCCTCACAGGATGTAATCGAGAGTGTTGTGGCTTTGACCAGCGAGGAAGAAGAGCGGAGAGGGGTGGCAGCTACTCTCCTCGCACCTCTCATCCCAGAGGAGGTAAAGGAGGCAGAGGAGAAGTGGCGAAAGAAGACGCTGGGCATGGAGGAGACCCCAGAGGCCGCCCCGGAGCAAGAGAAAGACACCATTCCGTTTTTAGACTCGCCGGCGATCCGGGACACTGAGAGTCAGAATAACCAACGCAGCAGGAACCAGTCAGCTGAATCTTCTGACCAGGAGGAGGAAGAACAAGAAGAAGACACCATGGAACTGGAACTGGCACTCGAGAGGAAAAAAGTGAGTTCATCTATTATGTTCCTGTTCACTTTATTCTGCTGTGCAGATGTAACTTCTTTTCTGTGAATTTTTTTATTTATTTATTCATTTTTTTTTAAAGATAGTGAATCATTTGCCTAGGGGCGAAATGAGTAGGAACAAAGGGGAGTAAACTGCAAAAAAAAAAAAAAAACTCTAAATATACAAAAGTGCGTTTATGACTATACATAAAACAATATATAATGAGAAAATGCTAGTTTGCAACATCCAGGTAACAAGCTGTTTTTGATGGGTATAAATAAATAGAAATTATGAAAAATTATGGAATTTGTGAACACTGAAATCTGTAGATTTTTAGCCGTTTTTTTTTTTTTTTTAATTTCATTTATTTACTCATGTAAATTTGTGTTTTAATATACTCCAATTTTAGATTGTTTTCACTTCTATTATTGTTTAATATGTAAATGTTTTTAGGTTTTTTTTTGCCCTACAGTTTGTAAAATGACATTTTCTGGCTTTTATGAGAGACTTTCTATATTTACTAAACAAATGAATCAAATTTCATTCGCATTGTAAACCTTAAATAAACGTTAAAGTTATTGTTTTTAGTTACAACAATGTTAAAATCATTGCAGATTTATTTATTTATTTTTTAAAACAATTATTTTACAGATTTTCCAAAAAAAAAAAACAGTAATTGGGATGCACTAATACCATTTTTTTGGATCCGATCTCAACACCAAAATTCTGAGTATCGATCGATACAGATCTGATCCCGATACTGTGCTATTTATATATTTTTATTAATTTTTTTCTAAGCATAATACTGTTTCTATAGCTCTGGTGCTAAACTCAAATAATTTATCTTCTTTAGTAATAAATAAGAGACCTACAGGCCTACTATATTTGACAGACCACACAATCTAACTAAAAACATGCATGCTTGCTGTAAACCAGGCTACATTTGAGCATTCGTTATGACATTGATCAGATCTATTGTGGTGCAGCTTATGTTTACTATTCTAATATTAAGATTTTTCTTTGAAATCTGCAATAGGTTATCACTAGTGACACTAATTGTTGGTAAAATAACCAGCGTCTAGCAAAGCCTGATATTGTCCTGCAGGTTTGACGCAGACTAAACTAAACTTTCTGAGGCCAGTTTTACTTGATATTCTCTCGCCAAATCTTGCCGTGAGTGAGAAGGAGAAAATTCAAAAATAATATTTATTATTTAAGACTGGTCTCCTATTTAAGTGCTCTGTTTTTTATGCTGGTTTAACGGTATTGAAACTGACATGCTGCTATTTTTAGATCCCGCGGTATACCATATTATTGTATTACCGCCCAAGCCTAGCACTTGCCACTAGGCTATTGCGCCGACATGACCTTTTTAAAGCACATACTGGAATTTGTGTTTCCTTCGTAGTTTGTGCATCTTATCAAATTAAAAGATTATTATTATAATATTTATAATATTATTATTAGGGGTGTCACGATTTCGTTTTTTAATCGAAATCGACTGAAATTAATGCTCAATTTCGATTATCGAATTAAAAAAATAGAATCGTCAATGCTGCCACGCCCCCATGTCACGTCAGCTTGGCTTGTCAAGCGGGAAAATAACAGGCTTGTTGAAGTGCTTGTTGAACTGCAGAAGCAGGAGACCTTTGACAGAACTTAAACCCTCTCCTCTTTCAATGTAGTCGCCAGTGTGTAAGCATTTTGGATTTCCAGTGAGTTATGTTGACAACGTTCGTGTTGTTGACAAAAAAAACACAGTTTTGCAAGCTCTGCTATATACGTATTACGTACGGTTGGTCTGATAGACAACACCGGCATAGCGATCCTCCGCCCACCCCCGTTGCACATCCTCTAGCGAAAAGTACACACTCAGGCCCTGTTTACACTGTCTTTGTTTTTAAATGGCATTTTAGAATGACAACGATTTGACATCCACAGTGGCGTGTAGCATTTCTGAGCAGCCCTCCTTCCTCTCTACCTGTGAAAATGCACATCACGTGACCACACAGACACAGACGCACACACAGCCATGCGCTCGAGACAGCAGGTCCAGGCAGTCAGAGGACTGCTTTAATCTTTCACTCACTTGTACTTAGTCATTTTTGGTTGTGCCTCTTTTTACCGACGCCATTATAACGACACAGATCACTGCCTATTCACGAGTCCCACAGAAAAAGTGATTGACAGGTGATAATTATGTGTGTATCTTGCCTTTATTCATTTACTGTATGATTTGTTTATGGGTAAAACAAAGACCATGCAGGTCAGGTAGTTTAAACGGTAGGCTACAAATAATTAATTGGTCATTAATTAATTATTCATAATCGAATCGAATCGTGCCTTCAGAATCGAAAATGTAATCGAATCGAGAATTTGGAGGATCGTGACACCCTTAATCATTATTATAGCAAACATAGCTATTGTCATGGCCATATGACATGTTTTCTTTCGTCTTTGGAGAATTAATTTTGGAGACTTGTGCATGTTTGGGATCTGTACTCTTAAACCCGAAGAGATATTGTTTTTTGAAAATATGTCTTTCGTGCTTTCCTAAAATGCTTTGTTCAAACACACCGCAACAAATCTGTTTCACTTTGTGGGAAAATGTTCATTACAGTGGTAATGTACACACAGGTTCAACTTTTACTAAAAAGTTGCGGTAGCATTGTTATTGCCACCGCTATGTTCTGGTGTCACAGTGTGTTTTTGGTGCAAATCAAAACTACTTTGTAAAGTAAAAACATACCAATCTGTTTACATTCTGCTTCAGTCATGCTAGCAGAGTTGATAGATTGAGCTTGGCTATTTTTTTTTTTTTTTGGATCAGATTCAGCTTTAAATTGATAAAGCAGTAAAGGTAACATTATCCTAATTGGGTTGAGACTTTCGCTCTAAAACACTTCCAATGATTTAGAGCAAAGAAAAACCTTGTTATGCTTCTTGAGGTTGCAAACTGGTATTTTCTAATTTTAATGTGTATGTATTATTACAAACAAACCATTGTTATTCTTTGGCTTGACTATTTTTGCGTAGGCGTTTGAATAAACAAAAATAAATAAATCTACGGAATGATTTTGAGCATGTGGTGTCTAAAGTTGAAACTATAAAATAAAAATCAGTGTTTCCTCTAGGATTTTTTCCAGCTGTGGTGGCAGGTCTTTTACACAAATCAACCAACTACCTATGGTGTTATTTCAATGACAAATGGAGAAATGTCGTGAGCGCAGTATTACAAGTCGAGATCGCATGAATTTATGAGTATGCAAATCTCTTTACTTGCGCGGCGATTTCCTCTGCTTGTGCACAAAACTTCTTGCACGCCCTCAAATTTACACTGCTTAAGCGCAGATCTTCTTGCACACTCTCAAATAAATGCTGCTGAAATGCAATTTAGTGCATTTATGTAGTATGTCTCCAACATTTATTAGATTTGCTTGGAATATTTATTAATTTCTCCAATAGACCTACAGAGCGGTAGTAATGCGTCCTGAAGTAAATTAAAACAGCATTAAACTCCAGCAAGATAAAGTCACTGTATGCAGAACCACAGACCTTTATCTTTAAATAGTTTAATTATGGAAACTGTTTATCATAACTGAAAGCTACGCAGTGTTTGCTGTCCTCACGCATCACGTAGCTGTCTGTCTGTCTGTCAGCACATCACCCTAAAGGTTTAAACAAGTAACGCACAGCACTACTATGGTTACAGAAAATAGTTTGTGCTGTTATAATACACTTACCTTTTTATGCGTTTTGGTACAATTTCTAGCTTGCTGTTAAAAACAATAACAACAACTATGACTGAATAAGAAGCTGTAATGTAGCTGTGGCGGGATGAATTTTGGTGTGGCGCTCAGCCATAGAAGAATGAATATAGTGGAAACCATGAAAATATGAACCTTTTTAACTGCCCATTTGAAGATATTTTAATCAAGTAATTTAATTACATCCACGTGTTGGTAAACAAATTGTCTCATATAATATAGCTACTAAAGGACAGAAAATGTTACCTTAGAAACTGTTTAATATCTAAATAATACAATCACTTGCATATTATTCAATAATATTACACAAATTTAATAAATGTAAATTTACAGACATTTACATTTTTGCACGCACAGATTTTGTGTGGGCTTACCCGTAGCGAATGAATTGGATGTCTGAAATCAATCCAAGAAAAGAACTTTCGGGTACACTGGAAAAAAGTTTAATTGTTTTGGAAGCTGATATTGCTATAATTCCAAAAAGGGCATAACATTTCCTTTAAACTTTTAGCCAATCACAACAAACTGCTTTGTCAAATGTTTTAGAACAGTGGAGCAGAGACTAGTACAGTATATGTAAAAATAAATAAATAAAAATGTGTGTATATATATATATATATATATATATATATATATATATATATATATATATATATATATATATATATATATAATCTCAAGGCAAGTTATTATATAACACGATGGTTTGTTCTGTAGATTATAGAGAAAAAAGGGGCTAATAATTTTGTTCCTAAAATGGTGTTTAAAAAATTAATAACTGCTTTTATTAAACTGCGTTAATTGCGTTAATTCTTTTAACGCGTTAATTATTTCAAATATATATATATATAATTAATTTTTTTAGCTGGAACTATTTAAACACAGCATTATATCAACACTTAATGTTCTTTTTTAGCAGTGACATATGACCTTTTCATTATTATTTTGTTCTTATAGTATATGATGTAATATTGAAGGGGTTTGTGATTATACAGGCTGAGCTTCGTGCCTTGGAAGAAGGTGATGCCAGTGCGGGTGGGTCGAGTCCCTGCTCTGAAGCCAGTCAGGATGGGCCCCGTACTTTACTTCTGAAGAAAAACAAATGGAAGACTGCTTTCCTCCGTGCACCAAGTCCTGACTCGAGCAGTCGGGGCTCAGACAAGGCAGGATGGGCCACTCCAGAGCAATCAGACACTGGTAAAGATTGACCGTAATAACTGAAGGGCTTAGAAATCTTATTAACCTGACTAGTTGTAAGGATTTGTGTATCATAAATAAATAAATAAATAAATGAACGAGTGAACCATTTTGTTTCCAGCACATTCCAAACCAGCTGAGAAGCAAGGAGAAGATGATGAAAATGAGAAGCCTGTATCCAAAGCTCTTCAAAAGGAAGAAGAGGACCTCAAGGTAATTTCTATAAATTGAAGTCAGTTGAATCAACATTGACCCAATTTCATTTTAAGGGAAAGTGTGCCTAAAAACTGAAAATCGTGTCATTAGTTATCTTTTACTTGTTCCAAACCTGTCTGCTGAACCAAAAAAAAAGATATTCAAAAAAAATGTTGGAAACCAGTAGCCATTGACTTCCAATGGTGTGTTTTGTTTTCTTCTATGGATGTCAGTGGTAACCAATTTCCAAAATTTTTGTTTACCATTAAAAAAAGAAACTGACTAAAAGGTTTAGTGAGGTTTAACTATGCATAAAAAAGAATAACTTTTTAGAGTGCATGAATAAAAGGGGATGTTACTATTTTAAAAATTTTACAGTTTAGTATGAATATGTTTGGTAAGTGTTTTTTTTTTTTTTTTTTTTAGTCTGTAAATGCTTTTAAAGATTGATAATCTGAAAAAACACAATACAAAAAATAGGAAGTCACAAATCATTTAAAACTTATTGTGTGTTTTAATTTATGTATTTTTATTAATGTCATATATTATTGTGATGGCAAAAGCAGGCATTAGTCTAATCTTAGGCTAATCATACAAAAAGACAACAAAAAATTGTAATATTCTGATTTGGTTTATACATAATAAACATTTGTTTATTATTATTATCATCATTATCATGAGTGTTGATAACAGTAGTACTGTTTTTCTGGCATGGCATTTAAATATATTTTTTCATTGCTTATTGTCACTTGTTCAATGTAATTTACCTGCACTACAAAAAGAAATTGTAACACTGAAACGAACATTTGGTTTCCTATTTTAAAATGTAATTTTCCTAATATTTAGGAATATTCCTAATAGTTTAATATTTTTGATTTAAAATTAACTTAATATAAAATGTAGCGTGACCTAAATTATGTTTATCAAAACTTAACAACGTTCCTCTTTTAGTTTCAGATCGGAGAGCTTGCCAACACACTCACCAGCAAAATGGAGTTCTTGGGAATTGACAAAAAAGCCATCTCGAACTTTCAGCTTCTGTTGCTGCAAACGGAGGTAAGAAAACACTGGCATAATACTCATATAAACAGACTTTTTAGCACAATGTACTTTATAAGTGTAAGCTGCAAAGAAGGTCGTTTTAACGGGTATAATAGCCAAAAAATACTTTTGAACATTTATCTAAAATAAAAGCAATACACAGAGCAAACTAATATTTACAAAATGTTTACTCATTAATGCATTAAAATTAACATTGATAATTATGTTAGTTTAGAATTTTATTAGTTAACTCAATTTTAAAATATATATATTTAAGCATTAAAAAGAATTTACATTACCGAAGATGATAAAAAAAAAGCTAAATCATGAAAAATAGCTACAGATTTTTTAAAATAAATGTTAACAAATGGATTGTGAATAACTGACCTATGAATAAACAAACAGCATTTTCAATCAATATTGTTTGCATGTCGTCAGACAGCCAGATTAACATGTGAAATGTAAATGTTCAGAAAACAACCACTGCCAATTAAACAAATGAAATATTCTTAAATGTCATTTTAAAGTTTTAATTATACATTTTTGACAGTATTTGAAGCATCCATGATAACCATATTGTGTTTAGGGTTATTGCTAGAAGAGATACAGCTGTGGCCTAAAGTTAAATGGAATTTTATATAATTAAATAAAATTGTATTTCATTAACGTTTACATCCAACCCTCACAGAAAGATAAAAACAGCAATTAAAACAAGAATTGTATTAGTTAATACCACATTAAATTGTATTTTATTAACATCTACTTCAATCCTAAACCTACCCCTAACAGTAATTTAAAAATATCTGTTGTTGTGCGGCATCACAAAATGCTATATTAAGTGAAAATCTGCAGCGGTATCCTTTCTACATAATCACGATATTGCATCATTGAATATCGACACATGTCTAAAGGCTGATTTATACTTCTGCGTCAAGCGCACTCGTATGCCCCAGTGTTGTGGTTGACGATGACATGCAACTTTTAAAAAATGTAACCCGTCGCATAACGCAAGCACTGTGATTGGTCGGCTTGGTACTGGTGACGTGGGCGGTACTGAGAGCCGCGAGCCCAATGGAGTGTGTGGTTACAAGTGTCGAGTCCCGTGAAGGAGCTCCAGATAGAGACTTTTGTATTTTGTTTACCTTATGATTAAAGTTGCATATCCACCGGTTCCCGGCTCTGACTAAGCAAGTTTTAGCTACTTTAGGCTAGTGTTTCGGAAGTGTTATTGCAGAGCAACACAAACAGCACGCAGAAGTATAAATGCACAGCTACGTGCAAGGCGGGCACCGTGGGTCACATTGAACACTCAAAGTAAACATCTGCCTCAAGTGATTTATACTGTCAATCTGCATATTAAAATTCGGCCTTTTTTTCCTTCTATCCAGACACGGATCGCAGACTGGCGAGAGGGCGCTCTGAATGGAAGCTATCTCCGACGCAGGCTGCAGGAAGCCGCCGAGCACATAAAACATTACGAACTTAACGCCACTCCCAAAGGCTGGTCCTGCCACTGGGACAGGTACGCGCTCCTTACCTTTCACATCCCTATCCCCCCTCCCCCCTCCTCATGTGGCGATTGACACTGCCTCCACCGCTCTGACAAACGCGCGACTGATTTGCACTTGTTTGTATTACTGGGGAGTGTTTTTTACGAGCACGGATAAAGACAGAAGGTAACCCTGATAAGGGAGCGCCTCTAAAGTACCAGCCCGGCCTCCACAGAATCAGGCCTCATCTCCTCCCCTCAAAGTCAGTCAAAAAGGGTTAGGAAGGTGGTTTTTGCGCGTGCGAGAGCTTTGAACTTTGCAGGACCACCCCTCAAAATGATGGGAGAAATGAGTGACTCAGAGTGACCACATGGAAGCATCAGTAAAGGAAGACGATGCCTTGCCCTCGGAGCCTGAAGGTCAGACCAATCTATTTCATTGTTTACTGGATTTCATTTTTCCATGCTCGATGCTATTGATGATTGTTAATTAAAGCAAATGTTGTCTTTTATTACCCTCCATTGAAGATGCCTACCTTAAGGCATCTAGCGGAGGGTTTTGTCACTGTAAGTGTGAGTATTGCCATGGCAACTGAGACTAAAATGAATTGTAACGATGTTGATAAACTTTTTCAGGATTGGAGATTTCTCTATTTTGTTTTTTGTTTTTTCCTGCCTTGTTTTGTTTTATAAAATAAGGTGGGTCGTTTTTCAGTGCACCCATTTTAATCTGGCTTCTCCTCTGGGCTCCCAGTGAGGCCCAGTTCAACATTCCCCTCATTAAGGAACTAGAGCCCTTCCCTTTGAACTCTCCAAGGGTCTCATGACCGTGAAAGCAGTCGAGAGAAAAGCTGTTAAGACGCTCCTGTGTGTTTGTTTCTCCACCTCTAGAGAGCACAGACGGTACTTCTACATGAACGAGAGGACCAGCGCTTCCCAGTGGGAGTTTCCAGTTGGGGGGGAGGAAGAAGAAGCCAAGCCGCCTTTGCCTTCTGCAACTGCGCACGGAGATAGTAGCCAACCATCTGCTGAAACCACTGGTGTTGTAACAGGTGAGGGTTGTGCGCTGTGACTTATTTAAAAATGCGTTAATGTTATTTACATCATTGCTTGGTTACAGTTTTAAATGTAACACTACACAGTTTTTTTCGGAGATGGACTTCTTTTGCAACTCCCCTAAACAGTTTTATCATTCGTTCAGCTTTTCCCCCATGTCTAATTTGAACACTTTTAAATTAGCTTATCATAAATAATTGAATCTGATTAGACCATTAGAGTGTTGCTTAAAAAATGGATTATTCTGTAGACTTAGAATTGCATATTACACAACTGCTACCTAGCTAGTAGGGATGTGACGAGATCTCGGGAGACTAAGGCTGATTTAAACTTCTGTGTCAAACGCCGGCGTATGCTACGACGTTGACACGTAGCCCTTCGCCGTCGGCGTCACTGACATGCACCGCTGAAAAAAATTTAACTACACGTCGCAACAACGCGTAGCGCAAGCTCTGTGATTGGTCTGCTTGGTAGCGCTGATGAATCTGAGCTAGCCCAATAGAGCGATTGTTTACAAGTGTGGAGTCCCATGAAGGAGCTCCGGATGGAAAGTTTTGTTTTGTGTTTACCTCATAGTTAAAGTTCTTGCACGTCCGCATGTTCCTCCTCAAAATGAGCGAGTTTTAGCCACTTGTACATCCAGCGAAGAAACTCGAACAGCAGCGAAGAAACTCGACACAGGAACATTTACACCTCACTGCCAACTAGCGTTTCGGAAGTGTTAATGCAGACCAACAGAGACAGCGCGCAGAAGTATAAATGCACAGCTACGGCCGTTGCATGCGCCGTGGGTTACGCCGGTCACTTGACGCAGAAGTATAAACCAGGCTTAAATCGTGATGTGATTCCTCGTTGAGTTGGAAAGTTGTGATGTTACGATCGGCCTGAGGGTGAATTTAGCATTGAGGATTGGAGGCAGGATTGGATTTGAACAGCACATCAAGTGCTTTGCACACACCTGGCAACCCAGGATGCCTCTGTTGCGCGTCACTCGTTTGCTTGGGCGGGTGTGACAACTGATTTTTTTCACCAGAGCTTAGGGGTTGCCGTGTCCAAAAGCAAAGGCTGCTACAACTGCTGCTACACAAATTAACCGGTTCGTAACCATGCGATTGGAATTGCACTTTAGATATGCTTAAAGTCATAATCATCGTTAACACAAATCAAATGAAGACGCATGGTCTACTCGCATTATTGATGTGCAGTACAGACATATAAACGCCATAATCAAACTGTAACCATCATGTAGGACTGTTAGCTGCATTTTGCAACCGGATATTCCATACACACACAAACGTGCAGCTGTTTGACCCTATTCTCTGCACCTGCGAGTCGGCGAAAGACCACAGACACACACATCTCCCCCGATGTGCACACATCAGTCATCATTATCACTGAACACACGTTAAATTAGTTAAATATGTCATTAAAATTAGTTCTTATTTTTTTATCTTGAACTTTCTTAGGAGATGTGCAGTCTTATTGGATGGTTCCCCCACCTCCTCAGCCACCACTACCTCCGCTTCCTCCAGAGCATCCGCCGCCTCCACCTACAGAACAACCACCACCACCCCCTCCACCACCCGAATCTCCTCCTCCACCACCTCCACCACCCCTCGAGGATGACGGAGAGATCGAGGAAGTGGAGATGGAGGATGAAGAGTCAGAGCCTCCAGCTCCTGGAACAGAAGAGTTCAAGGTCACTTTAAAATGTTTTGTCTTGATAGTAATGCTTACCTCTTAACATGTCCACTGTTGATTTGCTTCTTCAAAATGCCTTCTTCAGTGAATCTGATCACTGCCGTTTTTGAGATTCACATGCAAACATCTCGATCAAATCCACATAATTGAGTGAATTTTCTTTAAAAAAAATGTGAAGCCATCTTTCCTCAATTTGATTAGCTTTAATAGGTTTCAAATTTAGCAGGAAAGCTAAAGGAGTGCAAAATCCCACCTTCAGATCTTAAGCCAATAATAAAAGTCTATATTATCAACAAATGGCAAGCAGAATGGAATCAGTGCCCAGAAAATAAACTTTTTAAAATTCAGCCTGAAATAGGAAAAAATCTAATTTATTTTTTAAGTCAAGACACGATGAGATTGTGTATAGAAGATGCCGCATTGGACACACGAGACTCATGCATGAATATTTACTTAAAGGAGAAGAACCACCAAAATGTCTATATTGCAACAGAAACCAAACAATTAAACATATTCTTGTGGAATGCCCCATTTTTAATGTTCTCAGACAACAATTTTTATCTGGAGAGACTTTAAAGGAAATATTTTTAAATGTGAATCCATCTAAAACTGTAGAATTTTTAATCAAAAGGAAATCTTTAAAAAACTGTTTTAGATTTTTATCTTATATATTATCATTATTATTATTATTTATGTATTTTACCCTGTACATTTTTTATTGCTGTTGATTACTTTTATTTGTCAGAATATTTTTATAATTATACAAAATTGGTGTTTATAAAAAGTGATAAACTTGATCTATTTTCTTTTTGCCATGAAATAGCCATAGAAGCTGAAATGGCAATAAAATTAAATCTCTCTCTCTCTCTCTCTCTCTCTCTCTCTCTCTCTCTCTCTCTCTAATTTCTAGTAATATTTTTTTTGCAAAATCATCTCAATATTTTATAATAAATCTAGAATGTCAATAAAAAAAAAAAAATATATATATATATATATATGCAAATTTTTAATGACCACATCAATTGTTTATAATGAAAATTACAAGCCTCAAGATTATTTTTTTACAGTGTAACAGTTTGAGAGGAGTGGGATAAACATTACTTTAAACTGAAAAAAATAATGGCCATGTTTTGCATACTGATTAGATTGCGTATATGTCATGATGTGCCACAACTGTCTGGATAGATTTCTCCCCTTTGAAGACGTTTTGGGTTTTAGGGTGTTTATAAAGTCTGCTGCTGATGCCAGACTGGAAAAAAAATGGTGTGGAGCCCTAATAGAAAATTGAATAAATGACAAAACTAAATGACGTGCTATTGTAAATCATTCATTTGACTAAATATTATATTATAATGTTAAATTGCATTGCCATAACGGCACAGTAGAGCTATTGTAAGCATATGTGTTTAATACATAGAAACGTCTTGTCAGCGCATTATTTCATCTGACTTTGCTTTACCAGTGAGCATGTTCAGTTCATACATATATGAAAAGAGGGTAGAATATTGAACTAGTTTGAAAATCTTTAAAGATCTTGCACTATGCTCTGTGCAGCAACAAACAGCCACAAGCCATTGAAATAAATGGGTTTCATAGTGCAGTGCTTTCCACATCCAGTGTAAAAGCTGCTTTAGACCGTGAATGTCTGGAGGGAGCAAAACTAGCATACTGAACACTGTACATTCGGCGCATCCCTAATAATCAGTAATTTTTTGATTATGCTGTGTGCAACATGGCAACCCTGGATGGTAAACTGATGCCCCAATTCTGTGTTTAATAGAACGTTTTCACATTTCTGTGTTTTTCAGCAGCGGACGTCTTCATAGTTGGGTGAACTTATAGCGCAGCATAACAAATGTATTTTCACGATCCTATTTGCTTAAATGAAAAGAGAAAGTCAGCAATAGTGTTATCAAGACTCCATATGTAAATACATATAAATGTACATAATTTTTTTTTTAACAAAAATGTAAATATTTTAAAAACTTTTAAGCATTTGAATACTTCTCAAGAACATTTTAAGGATGATGATGACCATTAAACGTGTTATAACAGTCTTGTCCACAAACACATTTTTTATTCAACACCTTTTGTTCATGGTGTGCTTGTAATCACCGAGCTTCAAAACTATACATGTTAATGACATTCATGACCATTTATTTAAGATTTATTAATTTAAAGGATTATCAACAATTAATGCACCATAAAGTTGAAAATTTTGATGATCTTTCCCCCCTCAGGCTGCTGAGGCTGCAGCTTTAGGACTTGCTGCTAGAGCCCAGAAACGCAAGGCCCTGGGCTCAGTCCCATTGCCCAGCATGGCCACCATCGGCAGCAGCCCCATTCTTTACACTCAGACCATTGCCACGCCTGGTGAGGATAAACTGACTTTCTACATGTTATTGTTACCTTCAAAAAACTTCCTGTTATATGTGAAGATGTTGTTACTCATCTGTTTTTTTCTTTCACAGCTCCACTTCTAGTAGGCAGTGCTTACTGGGGGATGACAGCAGCCATTGCGCCTCCTCTGCCTACAGAGAGCATAGTTCCACCAATGCCAGCCCTGCCACCACAACCACCCCCTCCTGTTTCACAGCCTCCCCCTCCCCTGGAACCAATAAGCAAAGTCCTCACAGATAAAACAAAGAAATTAAAGAAAGAAAAGGTGGGTTTGGGGGTTTTCAGATGTTGATGTTGCCTTTAAAGGTGCAGTAGGTGATTGTCTTCAGAAGCATCTTTTGTTGTGCTGGTTGAAAGTCTCTTCACAGTCTAATAGTAATGATTAAAGTAAATGATCTAAATGTATTTATATGTATTTTTATATTTTGGGTAAGGCATACAACTAAAAAATGTTCATCCAATTAATAGAGTCGGACTGACTGAACTCTCATAATTCCGATAAGTGGCCCAATCTGTCTGTCAGCAAATGCAGATTTGAAAAACCACGCAGCCGTTTGTACGCTGCTCCGCCGACCGCTGCACGTTCACGAGAGAGCATGTGTGCGTGCGAGGGGTATAAACCTGCTGAATCAAAACTTTTTAAAAACCTGAATCAATATTGGAGTTACCTTTGCACGCTGGAGAAAGGATGACACAATGTCTGAAGGATTTCTCTAAGAAAGGTAATGTTTTGTTTTAAAACTGTTTTAGCTTCCTGCAAAGCTGATGTAATGTTAGATTTTGTTGTAACAAACGGGTAACAATATCTTTACAGAAGTGTTGTTCAGCCACTAAAATCTTCCAATGAAAGATTGATAAGACTATTTTCAGTTTCATAAGGGTCCTTTCACAGCCTCGATAATGCAGATTTTAATTAGTTTTACAACAAAACACAAGTAAATACTGCTATTCCGCCTAGTCTCTTTCTATATTGATTACCATGCAACTCTAAATATTTGCTCTGAAATAGCATGTCAGTTTGGCTTGCACGCCGCCGGACAAGCACTAGTCGCTTTTAACACATGAGAGAGGGTTCTTTTGCTGTGCTCGTGTTTCAGGAGGCGTGGCTCTAGCTGACAGGGGAGGGACTGTGGTTCAGAGATTTGTGCTAAGCTGTTAGCATTGTGGAGGATCACCTACTGCACCTTTAACTTGTGTCTTAATTTGGGGCAAGGAGACTTTTGAGTTGTATTTATTTTCTGGCACTGTGGTTGGTATGTAGTTTTGTTTATATTTTGTTTATTTTTATTATTTATTTGCTGTGTTTGGTTTTGTTTTAATTAAGGATGCTCCAATCAGGATTTTTGCACCCGATACCAAGTACCAATTCCTTGTCATAGTGATCAGCTGATACAAAGTACCGATTCTGATGCTTCAAGCTTTATAATACCTAAAGCACGTTTTCCCTCCAAGTATGATACTTAAGTGGAGTTTTCTCCTTACCTAAGAGAATAAATGAAGGATGTTGCATAAAATCCCTTAAACGCATCTCTTATAACCATTTAGTGTGGACTTGTTATGGTCAGATGCAGGTTTACAAAAAATAATAGATAAAACATGTTAAATAATGGGTAAGAAATGACTAACAAAGCAATTTAGAAACACTGCAAATGATGGAAGAAGAATTTAACATGTCTCAATCAAGAAAAGTTTGAAGCATGATGCATAAAAAGTTAATGTACACCTATTAATACGTTACTTCTTTACTTCTTACTGTTTATTGCAATAACAAGGCCTATATTAGAAAAGGTTATATTATTAAATAAGTAAAGAATATTTATTTTATATTTGAAATATATATTTTAATTTTTATTTTATTTGTTACATTAATGTTTCCAGCCAGGTTTTAGTGAACTTGCAATATTATCAAAAACATAGAACTTTCAGTTCTTGTATGTAAAACGGCCTAAATACATGCAGGGGTGATAGCGTTCCGGCACCACGCCGGATTTCCGGCGTTCTGTGGCTGCGGGAAAAAAAAAATCAGGTTCACGGATATTGATCTGTCATTTCTCTAGATTCACAGAATTCACTCACTGCTGAAAGCGCCGGATTGGTTTTTATTAAGTGCCATTTTGTGTGCTCGTGAATCATCTTTTGAGTGTAGACGCCATGTAAATAAAAGATTAATTGTGTAATTTAGAGAGCTTTGTAAATTATAACGGATCTTTGTGAGATCTCTATGAACTAAGATTAGTGACGCTTTTTAGTGATAATAAGAGGAGCGTGCTTTGCACTTTCCAGGCTATAATCCATTCAGAATTTGTATGAAACTTTCGTTTTCGGCACATATACGCTGATATGTTTTGGGAATGACATCTGCATATTTACGCTGGGTTTATTCTCGAAATAACGGTGAAGCAATAGATGGGACAAAAATATATTTCCCCCTTCTCCTTAAACAACTTAGTGTTTCAGCTATGAAATAGTTCAGTTTTGTATGTAGCCTAATGGCAAAGTGTTTATCCTTAGTTTCGTTTTTTATTTAGCTTATTTAGAAAAACGTTTGGAGCATTTTTTATTCGTTAAAAATAAGTTTTTTTAACGAACAGCGCCAGCGGAAGACCATCATTGTCTGTTTGATCAGTTTGCCTTCTCAGATCATCACGACTTGCCTAAAATAAAAGATATAAAACAGTTCAAGTATAAAACAATGGTAGCTTAAACGTTAAAGAATGTGCTATTAGGCGCATAGTTTGCTTATAAAAAAGCTTGCAGGACATCGAGGCGCCAGAGCAATCACTTGCATTTTTTCAGTGGGAGCAATTTAAAGTTATCCGTCATTTTTGCTCACAAAGTACGAGTAATACATCAAAAAACGTTACAGCGATTTTTATAAAATAAAGAAAACCAAAATTATGCGCTTTCTGTCGTCTGGTTTTTGAACAGGAGCGCTTAACAAAATGAAGCAAAATGTATATGCCTCACAGACATAATAAATATATTTATAGAAAGCTTTAAATTATTACTTAACGAAATAAAACAAATAGAAAACAAAAAAACTCCTTCATGTAATCCGTAAAGATGAATTTGTAAAGGCGAGTCCGAGAGGAGATGCCAGTCAGGATCTTTGCGACACTGACTCAGAATAAGTTTATTAATAAATAATTAAGATATGTCCTTACTCTTTCCTCGACACATTCATTGTTATTTGTTTTTTCCGGTGCTTGGGGCGAGTTTTAGCTTATTGTGTGCGCTTGAACGCGGATTCCCAGTAGCAGTTTTAACATGGAGTGACATGACATCTGACGTACAGATGACACTGGCACATGCCACTGAGTGTAGTGACACTTCCGGTGGCACGTCCGGGTTTCCACTGTCATGTGTCACTCGCTAGTGGCATGTGTAGTGACCTGTGTCACTCAGAGTGTCGCGCTGCATGTCACTGCAGTGACATCGACACCCGGCGAAGCTTATGACATTAATTAACACGAGCAAAACCATATTTAATCATTACGCGACTTTTAACCTAATTTATCGCGTCGCAAGTTAGTTTATTTGCTGAGCTACTCCACGATGTTTTAATTTAAACGCATTTATTTTATGTATTCGTAGTCATACTTCCGTATGTAATATAGTCATTTGACAGTACATGTCAGTCAAATTTATTGTGGCATGCTTATGTATGGGAGGGGTTACACTTATCTGTTGTACTGTATATTATTGCATCCTGGCAGTTCCTTTGTTCCCTACAATATGGACTTCTCTATGTTTTTAATTCATTCATTTATTTTATTATTTAACTTATTTTCATTTTAAGGTATTTTAAATAATATCCTTTAAAAAGTTATAATAAAATGCATGTTGAAAACTCATAACATATATGCATGTAAGATAACAGGTGTCATTTGCCTAATGATTTTTAAATATTAAAGCAAAGAGACTTATAAGATTAATGTGCTTATAACGTGCTTATACTGACACCTACTGGCACATGTCACAAGATCACTGACACTGGCATGTGTCACTGACATTACTGGCATGTGTCTAAAAAGAGCCACTTGACAATAATGATGATCAGGGTTACACATAGGCTGTTAATATATTTGGGCCCAGGGGCCCACAAGTTATGTGTTAAAAGTGCGTTGCATACATAGTACCCCCACCCCTACTCACCTCAGGGGCAAGGAAAAAAAGTTCAGGCTCAGGAATTTTTTCCGCTATCAGCCCTGTACATGCAAGGCAATTCAAATATTTGCTCATCTATCAACTCTTGATAGCAGGTCTCTGATTGCAGTTGAATGAGAGAGCGGGATTTTCTTTACTGCACTATTCATTTCACCTAACAAATATAAAGCTTAGAACATCACTGTGCCTCTCGCGATCAGTTCTTTTGTTCATTTATTTCTGTCGCCATGATTTCTGGGATATTTATATTGCGGGCACCACAGCACCACTACGAAGAGGCCTATGTGGGAGAATCACAGAGCTTCCGGGAGATGCCATAGGGTTGGATGAGACACTAGATAGCAGTGATGGCTCAGCTTGCGTCGCTGCAGCACAAAACACTGGACATAAAAGGGTTGCACTGGCAACAAACAGACCACGAGTTGCGCCAATAGACTGTATAAAATGTAGATTTTAGCTGCTGTGACATGAGCACAGTGATCACTCACGCCCCCAAGAATCCCTTCTTTTTTTTTCTTGACTGGTTATGTTTTTAAGTTTCTCTTTTCTTCTTTTGTGGATTGTTGTAATCTTTTGGTCAACAGTGTGTTTGTTTACTGTTAAACTTTATTTTGCTTGTTTTTTTTAATATTTGTTGTATTGTGTTGGAGATTTTATTTGGGAACGGTGCTTTGTAGGGTATTTTTATTTAGTTTTGTTGTTTTGAAGCTTTTCTTTGTTGTTTTGTGGATTTTTGTATTCTTTTGGTAAACAGATTTTGTGTTTTTTTTTTTTTTAAGGGTGTGGCGGCTTTTGTTATGTTTTTTTGTGTTTTATTTCTCTGTGTGTACATTTAGTTTTCTTTGATGAGAGGGTTTTGTCTGTAAAAATATTCTGTTTTTTTGTGTATTAGTTTATATCAGTGTGTGTTTTGTGTTTCTTGATATGAGAGATTTGTCTGTACAAAATATATAAGTTGCGTGTGTTTGTTTACATTACTAGCTACGTTTCCATGCGCATAATAAACCAGTTGATGGAAACTCTAAGATGCTCATAATAGCATAAGCTTTTTAAAGATGAGCATAAACTATGACGTAAACACCTTTACCGAACAAATTCCAGTATGCACAAAAAAGGACATGTGAGTTTCGTTATAAGAGTTCATGTGATAAAAATGTGTGTGAATGGACAAACCAGCAGGCTGAGCACATAGTAAAACATCTGAAATGTTGTTTTGGTCATTCTAAGACACCCTAATCGCTTCAGTATATGTGTTATTATATTATTAATTACTTCCAGAATTGTCAAGAGCGTATGTGCTCTGCATCTGACACCTTCAATGGCCACCACATGTTCATTGTGTGTCGGCATACTGCCTGCTGAAGCGCAAGTATTTTATTAAATAATTTTCGGGTGTATCATTTTTTTCATATTTAGACTTTAACTGCAGTTCAGCAGTTCACTGTCATTCAGCATAATTTCATTCAGGATGTTTTAATGGAATTTGATACCGCATAGCAAACGGAAAGAAAAACCTGCGCATTTTGGGACTCGCGTGGTCATTTAAGATAATCAAAAATCGCTGTTTACATGGTCGACTCTTGATCAGTATTATCTTAATCAGCAAAGCTGAGTATTGATGTCCATTTGAATGAAAGTGCCAGATGAATTCGCAAGCTGTCAAAAACATTTCTCTTCCCTTAACCTGCATCGCTCAAATGTTTCATTAAGTTTGAAGTGTATCCCCCTTTTTGTAAAGCGTCTGCTTCACGTTACTCTGTCAGAATCCTTGCTTGTTTTATTTTAGAATGCTTCGTTTAAGCAAACGCGATAGTGCGTGTTGATGAATCTGAAGGGATCCCTCTCGCTCACCGGCACTGCGCACATTGTCTCTCTCTGTGTGTGCGTGTGCGTTTGTAGTTCACTTAGAACCCAACATGAAAAGCGATTTTGTTTGTTATTGGCATGGATTGTTTTGAAATTTAAATGGCACTTACATGCCTGTGTTTTTTGTAATAAATACGCCATTTCGTTATTAATCATAATTAATTATGTTTCGTGATTAATCATCATTAATTACAAAAAAAGTGTGATTAATCACTTAAATTTTTTTTATCATTTGACAGCCCTAGTTTTTTTTGTTTTGTTTGTTTTAGTTTAAATCACTGTGTGTTTAGTTTTTCTTTGATATGATGGTTTTGTCTGGAAAAATGTTTTTTGTTTGTTTTTTGTTTTAGTTTATATCACTGTGTGTGAGTTTAGTTTTTTTTTTATATGATGGTTTTGTCTGCAAAAATATTTTGTTTTGTTTGTTTTTTGTTTTAGTTTATATCACTGTGTGTGAGTTTAGTTTTTCTTTGGTATGATGGTTTTTTTTTTTTCTTTAAAAATATTTTGTTTTGTTTGTTTTAGTTTATATCACTGTGTGAGTTTAGTTTTTCTTTGATGTGAGGGTTTTGTTTAACAATAATTTTGAAAACAATTCATGCCAAGTCATTAGCTGTCACTTTTTCCTAAAGGCAAAGAAGAGCAAGACAAAGATGCCGTCACTTGTAAAGAAGTGGCAAAGCATTCAGAAAGAGCTTGATGAGGAAGAAAAGTCAAGTTCAAGCGATGAAGATCGAGATCAGCTGAACAACAGACGCATCGAAGAATGGAAACAACAACAGCTTTCAACGTAAGTCGAAAGAAGGCTTTGCCAGTATGGGTAGAAAATGCAAGTTATTAATGCCATTTTTGTCTTAATTTGCAGAGGGAAAGCTGGGAAGAACGCAAACTTTGAAGCGCTGCCTGACGACTGGAGGGAAAGATTGTTAAAGAAAAGAAAGATGATGCAGAGTTCATAACATTGGTCCTGGAAAAACTAGAGCCTCTGGCAGGGCTGGACTGAACTGCATTGTGCTGTCGTGTCACTCTTACCAAGTTTAAGAGGACAAATTTGAACGAATGTTTCTTTCTTTTTTTTTTTTTTTTAATACGGACACATTGCCCATTGGAGCCTATTTTAGGCCCACTTCATTTTGTTCTATTAAAATGCATCATCTTGTGACTAAACATATACTTTGTTAGGGGTTGTTGTAAAATTATTTTGCATTTAACAGCCTTTAATATTCAGGCGTTCTCTTAAAGGTGCAGTGAACCTGAAACCAGTTAAAATATGTACAGAATATTATTATTTTTTTTTTTAGTAACTCAAACTACAGAAGCTGTGCGCGATTTATCTTTAAATTAAACCGTAATGAAAACAATATTAAAGGACTGTCCATTACTTCAGTTTCTCCTACATTTTGTAAATGCGTGCAAAGGGTATACAGTGAGCTCAGTACTACAGTGACATCAGACAGTGCATTAAATATTTTATACGCCATGCTTAACTATACATTTATCTTTTTATACAAACAGAAAGATCAATCTTTATCAGATCAGCTGACCACTGTTCAGAGCCATGCTTCCAAATTAATAGTTCAGACTTCCATGTTGGCCACTCAATCGCACTTTAAGGTTTGCTTCATATGTGAACCAATGATCTCCCCCCACCAACGATATTCTGTGAGGGTCAACTCAATTGTATCCGCTTTCTTTTCTCTTCAATAATGGCTCCGGTTCATAAATACAGTATGTCTTTTAAATTTTGTGACGTTCAGTGTAAATGTTTCCTGAGCTGGGCATTGACAAGCCATTGAACTTTTTTCTACACTGTAGATAATAAACTCTTTTCCACAAATATTTTGGTGAATTTTTTGCTTTGATGTACTTTTTGACGATTTGGAACATTTGGTTGTACTTTAAATGTAAACATTTAATTTTTAGTTTGCTGTTATCATTACAGTTTTTCCTCAGTCACTTTGGTGCATTTCTCAGATTAGGATTAAAATTAAAACAAGGTGTCCAATTAAAGTCTCTGAAATATTGTGTAGGTCTTAAATCAATTTAAACAGGTCTTATTTTCCCTACCCAATTGAGCCAACATGCATTCAATCGCCAGTTATCCATTTAATAAAATCGGGGAAAGTAAACCAAAAACAATTACACAGTTCCTTGTGATAATAACAGAGCAACATACAGTGCATCCGGAAAGTATTCATAGCGAGTATTCATTTTTCTTCCAAATTGTACACACAAAACCCCATAATGACAATGTGAAATGATTTTTTTTTTTAATTGTTTCAAATTTATTAAATAAAAAACCTGAAAAATCACATGCATAAGTATTCAAAGCCTTTGCTCGATACTTTGTTGCTGCAACTTTGGCAGCAATTACAGCTTCAAGTATTTTTGAATATGATGACACAAGCTTGGCACACCTGTCTTTGGGAATTTTTGCCCATTTGCAGTAACTCTCAAGCTTTATCAGGATGGACAGGGAACGACTGTGTACAGCCATTTTTAGATCTCTCCAGAGATGTGCAATAGGATTTAGGTCTGGGCTCTGGCTGGGCCACTCAAGGATATTGACTGAGTTGATGTGAAGCCACTCCATTGATATTTTGGCGGTGTGCTTTGGGTCACTGTCTTGCAGGAAGATGAACTGTCGCCCCAGTTTGAGGTCAAGAGCGCTCTGAAGCAGGTTTTCATTCAAGAGGTTTCTGTACATTGCTGCATTCATATTTCCCTCTATCCTGACTAGTCTTCCAGTTCCTGCTGCTGAAAAACATCCCCACAGCATGATGCTGCCACCAACATGCTTCACTGTATGGATGGTATTAGACTGGTGATGATCGATGCCTGGTTTTCTCCAAACATAACTCTTGGCATTCACTCCAAAGAGTTGAATTTTAGTCTCATCAGACCAGAGAATTTTGTTTCTTATGGTCTGAGAGTCCTTTAGATGCCTTTTGGCAAATTCCAGGTGGGAATTCCAATCTGCCATACAACCTGATTGGTGGATTGCTGCACAGATGGTTGTCCTTCTGTTCACAGAAAAATGCTGGAGCTCAGACAGTGACCATCATCTCTCCGTTATTGATCACCTCCCTGACTTAAGGCCCTTCGACCCCAAACACTCAGCTTAGATTACTTGCCAGCTTTAGGAAGAGTCCTGGTGGTTCCAAACATCTTCTGGATGATGGAGGCCACTTTGCTCATTGGAACTTTCTGAGCCGCACAATTTTTTTCTGTAATCTTTCCCAGTCTTGTGCCTTGAGACAGTCCTGTCCTCGTGCTAGGTTTGTGCTTTGACATGACTGTCAACCCTGGGACCTTATATAGACAGGTGTATGCCTTATGAAATCTTGTCCAATCAACTGAATTTACCACAGGTGAACACCAATTAAGCTGCTGAAACATCTCAAGAATGATCAGTGGAAACCGAATGTACCTGAGCTCAATTTAGAGCTGCAAAGGCTGTGAATACATGTACATGTGATTTTTCATCAACCAAACGCATTAGGTTGAATAGAAGTTATACTCAATCAATTTGGACCAAAAGCCAACAAATATATATATTTTGATTATGTAATTGTCTCCACAATAATTATACTTTTAACAAATTTTAAACGTATGTAATATATATATATATATATATATATATATATATATATATATATATATATATATATATATATATATATATATATATATATATATATTGTATTATGAATGCAACTGGAAGGACATCTGCAGCGTCAAACATATGCTGTACAAGTTGGCAGTTCATTCTGCTGTGGTAACCCCAAATTAATAAAGACACTGAGCAAAAATAAAAAATGAATGAATGTTTGAGTAAAATACCTTTATTAAAGGTTAAAAAAAAATCTAATTTAGAGGACGTATATATTAGTTTTTAGACAACACCGCACAATGTTTTTAATAAAAGACGATGTAAGAAATCAGTTTTTAATTGAATAACCTTGATTTTTAACAAGTGAAAAGTTTGTTATTTTGACCTCTGAAACAATTACGTTAACCCTTGTTTTCTCTATTTTAAATGCACAAGTTTGTCATATTTGTAATAACAACGAACTAACGCAAAATAAAGATTGTCGGTCATTTATCTTAACCGACAAGACTTCTGTTCTTTTCTGCGTGCTTCCTGCAGGAAACGTGCGTCGTGTCCATGGCAACCATGACACAAATGGCGCCTGGACAATAATTATAACATAGAGATTTCCTTTTTAAAAAACTGTTGTTATTTAACAGGCTACCAGGAACATATTAAACTCTTTAAAAAACTAGTTTGGAACAGTATGCAGCTTTTCTTATCGGTTTAAAGCAATGTGCTCTTAACTAAAGGAGCGCTGTCACTCGATATATTTTTCCAGGCTCTGGTAAACTGTAAGGTTATTTGGCGTTGTTTACAATGACTTCATGACTTGCGTGCAGTCGCTCTTACGGTTACAGGAATGCAGGTTAGTGAACCCACAAAATTTGCTCCTGCCTTTTGCACTCTACGGTTACAGTCTAATATTACCTTGTTGTTAACATACCAGAACATTGATACTCAATGCCTTTTAACCTTCTGCCCTATTTCTTGTGTTTAAACTCACTTCAATGTTCTCTTTTCGCGTCGAAAAGAAGAAATCAGACGATCCTTATGAGAGGTTACTTTTGCTGCATCTTCAGCATTATGGATTCCTCTCAGGTAAGCTCCACTTCTGTATGGTTTTACTTCATTTGACTGGTTTAAATTATGTTCATGTTAGAAAGCCATAATATTGACCTTTCTGGGCTCATGGCGTAAAAATTCTGATGTCAACTGTAATTAAGTTGTAGGTCGTAATCTTGACTCAATTGTGTTATTTCTTTTTAATTTTAAATCAAATTACTTTTTCATTGTGTACTAACTTCGTTTTTAAAGATGTAGTTCACCTAAAACAGAAAATTCAGCCATAATCTACACATCCTTCTCTTGTCACAAATCTGTATAAGTTTCTTTTTTTCTGCTGGACCTAAAAGAAGATATTTTGAAGAAAGCTGGAAACCGGTAACCATTGTCTTTCATAGTAATTGTTTTGCCTACTATGGATATCAATGGTTACAGGTTGCTAGATTTCTTTTTTCCTGCTTTCTCCAAAATATGTTTATAAAAAAGTTAATAATAATAATGTTCGGAAAAAGTTAATATGTTCACTTGGGTGAACAAACCTTTTTTATAATATCATCTTCAACTAAACTTTCACCATAGAAAGTCATGTATAATAGAAGAAGTTAAGCAATCATGGCTGTTTTGTGTGTTGGTTAACATTCAAACAACCACAGCATTACTGTAAATATACCACAGTAAACTATGGTGAGTGTGGCAAAACCATGGTTGATTTTGTTTATTTTTTGCTTAATTTAAAGTAAAACCATGATTAACTATTGTAAATGTTTTGGTTATTTAAGCAGACAACAGCTCAGGCATTCCCATCAAAAGGGAATGGGAGGGAATCCAAGATTCTACTGCCTCAGACATGATTAACTCATCATCTCCATCTGAGAGCAGTGACTCTAATTTAGAAGAGGAACAAGAGGAATCCAAGCCATGTTCAAGTAAATATGTTAAAGTCTGTCTTATATCTATTTCAGTTTGATTGCTGGAATTTCATTTGCAAATGCAATACAGAATCAGGATAAAATAAAATACAGTACAATCATTATAGGGTCAGACGATATGAAAAAAACTTGTAACAATGTTTCACAATGTACTGCATCTTCACATCAACTCTATTTTGTCTCATAAGCTAGAATATTTAAATTAACATTTAACAGACATATTATTGAATATACTGTATATAGTTATATACTGTATAACAAGACAAAAATTTCATTTCACTATATAATTCATACAGCTGGGAAAATGAGTATTGAGCACTTCACCATTTTTTCTCAGAAAACATATTTATAAAGGTATTGTTGACTCAACATTTTCTGTGATATTAGTAACAACCAAAAAATGAATATATCCAAAAAGAAAACCTAAACTATTTAGTTTACAAATTACGTTATCTGTAATTAATCATCTAAAATTAATCATGAATAAAAATGGAAAGTGTTGAACACATGAAGAAAGGGAGATGTAGAAGGCAGTGAAAGCCCAGATAGCAGCTGAAATCTCTCAGTAGTTTTTCAGCAACCCTCTGCTCTTCATCACTGTAAATGATTATCAGCTGATTCAATCCAACCTCTACATTATCAGGATAGTGAAGATGAAACCAGAGTGGACATTTCAGCAGGACATTTATCCAAAACACAGCCAAGACAACTCTCAAATGGTTTCAGAAAAACAAAATCAAACTTTACAATTACTCAACCAATCACCTCACTTGAATCCAATATAAAATTCAACTTAAAGATCATTCGATACCCTAGAACCATCAAGATTTGTACACTTGTCTGTGAAAAAAAATCACCCCTGAATAATTCATGTGACTTCATTCTTCATATGAGACATCTTTAAGCTGCCATCACCAAAAAAGCCTTTTATATGAAGTATTAAATACATTTCAATAGTTCAGTACTTTTCCCAGAGATGGGTTGCGGCTGGAAGGGCATCCGCTGCGTAAAAACTTGCTGGATAAGTTGGCGGTTCATTCCGCTGTGGCGACCCCGGATTAATAAAGGGACTAAGCCGACAAGAAAATGAATGAATGAATAAATATTTGCAAACCCCAGCTGTTTATAAAGATAAATGTTTGTTGCTGATTAGTGAAGTATTTATGAAGTCTTAAAAATAGTTTGATAAGTTGTCTTTTAAAAAATGTGTGATATATTCAACAATACATCTATTAAATTTTAATAAAAATTTTCTACCTCATGAGACAAAATAGAGATGATGTAAAGATGCAGTATTATGTGTAAAATAATTACCACTGCCACCTTAATTATGGCATTCCTCTCATTTGTCAAGTTGTCATTCGAAACTTAACACTTGGGTCTAAGTAGCTAGTTCCCATTTGAAATTCATAGCCTTTATAAAAGATTCAGACTGTAAGAACACATAATAGTTTTAGGGAACATGTACCAGTGAATTAATTGTGCGTCTTGGTTACAACACAGCTGCAACAAATGCTCCTCGTATATCTTTTAACTGCAGCCTGTTTGTTGGCTGAGAAATTAGACTGCAATAATACGTCTGTGTTTTATTAATTTATTTTCCAGACTTTTTCAGTTTAAACAAAGCACTCAGGACCCGGCAGCTTGTGTTTGACTTTGATGGGGAGCGTCCTATTCCACGTCTAAGGGACCCTTTGGACCTCTTCACAATCCCATCTACCTCCTGTCCGTTCCAGGGCGTCCGCTGGCCCATAGAGTGTGATGTGATCTGTGACAAAATCCAGCATATCGGTATTAAGGCTTTTCTTCTATTATTAATGCAGTATATTGTTAAATTTGAGTTAGTGATAAAGTGTGAAGACAGTTTTAATAACAGAATATTTAAATAGCAATATGTTGAATATTCCAGTAGACCTCTTGGATCATGGATTTTTATGTTTTAAAGTTGTGAATTGATTCAGGAAGTAGCTAAGTCATCACTCATTTAAACGTTTTTGTTTTGAAGTTTTTTATCACTTTACATTCTTATGAGAAATAAAACCACAAACGTTTCAAATGCCTTCCTACGTGTTTAAAGCAATTACTCCCTCCACCCTCTTTTTAAATTGTTAATCACATTTACGTCATCAATTATTTAAATTTCAATCATTCGAAACATAGCCATGTTGTTTCCATATATGGACAAAATACATTATGAGTAATATGTTTGTTGCTGATTAGTGACAATGAAATTTTAAAATAGTTAATAAGTTGCTTTAAAAAATTAAAGAGGTATTGAAATCAGCTTATACAATGATATTCCACCCAAAAATTAAATTTTTTTCATTATTTGCCCAAAGCGTTTGAGTTGTTTTTGTTTTGTTATACACAAAAGAAGATATTTCGAAGGATGTTGAAAACTGGTTGCCATTGGTCTCCATTGTATTTGTTTATCCGGCTACGGATGTATCTGTAGTAAATATGTCTGAAATACGGATGTTTCTGTAAATAGAAATATCTTCAAACAGAAAATAAGATATCTTTAACAGAACAAAAAACCCTCAAACTGGTTTGGAACAAGTCAAGAATGAGTAAATAATGATAAAATGTAATTATTTTGGGTGGACTGTACTGTAAATTAGTTTTAACACATGCAGTTGAAGTTTTTTTTTATTATTTCTCTTTTTTCATGATGACAGTAAATAATATTTTACTAGATATTTTTCAAGACACTAATTGGACTTAACTAGGTTAATTAGGTTAACTAGGCAGGTTAGGGTAATCAGGCAAGTTATTGTATAGCGATGGTTTGTTCTGTAGACTATTGAAAATAAATATAGCTTAAAGGGGCTAATAGTTTTGACCTTAAAATGCTTTTTAAAACTGCTTTTATTCTAGCCGAATGAAACAAATGAGACTTTATTCCAGGAGAAAAAATATTATCAGACATGCTGTGAAAATTTCCTTGCTCTTTTAAACATTTCTTCATTTTTTTTTTCGGCTTAGTCCCTTTATTAATCTGGGGTCACCACAGCAGAATGAACCGCCAACTTATTTAGCATATTTTTTATGCAGCGGATGCCTTTCCAGTCGCAACCCATCACTGGGAAACATCCACACACTCACATACAAACACGGGGAGAACATGCAAACTCCAAACACAAATGTCAACTGACCCAGCCGAGGCTCGAACCAGCGACCTTCTTGCTGTGAGGCGAACATGCTAACCACTGCGCCACCACATTACCCCTGTTAAACATCAGTTGGGAAATATTTAAAAAAATAATAATTCAAAGGGGGGCTAATAATTCTGATTTCAACTTTATTTAAAAATAGGGATGCACCGATAGGGATTTTTTGGCCGTTACCGATAACCGATAATTCTTCAGACTTGGAGGCCGATAGCCGATATATATATAGGCCGATAATTATAAATAATTCAAAATGCATATTTTTATACAGCAAACTTCATAAAAGCTGAAACTCCGCTTTTTTGAACTGAATAGCCTATACTCAAAGCAAAAAAGCTATGATTTCAAAATTGGAAGGTGATTATATAGACCTATATTCACAATTTCACACAAATCAGCTTGCAAAAAATACATTATTTTATTTTCTTCATTGCAAATTAACATGCAAATTGACTGTTGCATAAAATTAAAAAGGTTAAATAACAAAATGAGGTTTAATCAACAAGGAAGTTAAATATATTTTAAACAAAACGAAAATGAAAGAGCTAAGGACTAAGACCAGCTCATCACGTGTTACAGTGATGTACATGTGTACAAATATGTCATGTCCGAAAAAGCATTTTTTAGAGCCACAGTACAAGTGATAAGCTAGATACAGAATGTATTATTTTTTAAAAATGCGACATAAATTCATCGTATTTGGCTTTTTAGATTATTTTGAACACATGTAGCATCAACGCTTCTGTGTTTGTTCTTGCTGTCAATCGTGGGGAAAATGATCGATGAAAAGTTTATGATAAACCGTTGTGAGGGCACAGATTTGCCCTCGGATTTTGATACAAACCTGATCATTGAGCTCAGATGACTTTACGACAAACACAGAGCAGAATATAAAGACAGAACGTGTGGCTCGTATGCTGGATTCAGTGACCGGTGCACCTAGGCTCTCCCCTGTTGATCTGTGAAGGCTCAAGGCTGTCAGATCTATGTGTGTGTGCGCGCGGTGAAAGCTCTCACGCGTGCTCGTTATAATCAATATATTCCGATCAAACTGAATACAATCTTACATCAACAACACATGGGAAGCAAAGCGTTGATAATAACAAATAATTATGTTAGATTAAAAACCTTCTGTAAAGTTTTTGTTTAGCGTGTCACGTGTGCAGGTCAGTTTGGTGTGTGTGTATGTGTGCGTGTGTGAAGCGAAGAGGGAGAGACAGAAAAGTGGATCGCTTTTTTCGCAATGAGACCAAGTGACACGGGTCCTCGTTCATTCACCGGGTGCAACTAAAAGAGTTCACCCCGAAACTAATATTATTCGGCCCTGGAGTAATAAGTAAATCTCCCTGCTATCTCTAACACAACAAAGAGACAGAGCAGGAAAGGCTTACATATGTAATATTTTTTCCTGAGGCGATTTAAAGCAAAATAAACAATGACACTCAATCAAACATATATACAATGATAAGGATAATGGTTACTTACTGAGTTATTAGCTCACAGCAATACCACGTGAAGAAAGGACGGACTTTGAAGTAATAATCAGTTTGAGGAGAGATCCATGAACAAGTCTGAACATGTTCCGGCCATGCGTGCGCGGCAACAATTACGTAATTTATCTGCTTAAATATATCAGCCTAATTTAGACATTGGATCGATAACGATAATTTTAAAAATAGCATTTATCGGCCGATAACGATATGGCCTCCGATATATTATGCATCCCTATTTAAAAAGTTATATTATGTCAAATTTATCACCCAAGTAACATGCCGCGTAAAAAAAAGATAGAAAGATAGAAAGCAAAGATATCATTCTGACGATCCCTTCTGACCCTCTTGAATGTGTCATTGTTAATGATAGATCATTAAAAATTTTTATAACAAAGTAAAATTGCTCAAGTGTCATATGGTGCACGTTGAACCAATTTGCTGTTTATAAATTCATGGAAAAAAATCATAAAAATATTTTAATAACTATATTATATTAACTATATTAAACATAATATTTAGAAAATAATAAATATTGGGTTTTATGCAGTTTTAACAATACAAAATTCTGATATAGTTTATCTCTTGAAATTGAAAATAATTTGACTTTTATGACAAGACAATGGAGGTCTATGTGTTAATGTGGTAATGTGTAAATTGATGTTTATGGATTCAATTTAAAAAAAGTTTTTTTTACGGAAAATATTGTTAATTGGGCAAAATTTGTTCCCCTGTTATATTTATTTTCACCGTACTGGTAATTATAACTGTACATATAATTAGATATAATTGTCTGTAGTTTTATGTTTCTAAAAGTTCTGGTACACGTAGACTTCAAAGTCTTTGTTTTCTGTTATGTTTTAGATAGCACTGCTAGTTTAAGTTTTTGTTTTGTAATTTTCCCCTCTATTTTTGATCTTTCTCCACAATTATTGCTACTTTTATGTGAATTTTTATTTTATGTATTTTTGTTCTAATACAAGTTTTAGATCTGATTAAGTTTCAAATAAGTGTTTTTTTACATCCACACAGGTGTTTAAATGATTATAAAAATAACATATAATCTTATTTTAATGACAGTATTTTAGTGATTTTTTAAAATATCAGATTTATGTTTTTTTTTATAGCAGGAAAATGTGTTATGTGGTGATACAAAATTTATATTAAAAAAGGATATAAAATATATATATATATATATATATATATAACCCTTTCAAAATGTCACCTGTTTTTTGTGTCTTAAATTTCTAAAAATAAAATCAGAATGGGACCCCTCAGAACCAGAGACGTTCTATCAGCCAACAGGCAATGAGCAAACTCCCATGCCAGTTGGAGAAGTGAGAGGAAACACTGTCTACTGCATAGACCCAGGTAAAAATATTATATTAAATACATTTTTGTGTGTATAAAACCCTTTTATTTTTATATCAATTACATTTTTATTTTTCTCATTTTAGCCACCAAAGCTTCCTACTTCACCTACTCCCGTGTAGGTGGAAGCAGAGGACCTATCAAAAGTGCCACGTCCTGTGCCAACAATCAGAAGGAGCCTACGCTAGCATTCGAGTCCCGTTTTGAGTGTGGAAATCTGCAAAAAGCAGTACAAGTGTGAGTCAGCTTTTTTCCATTAATAGTTATGGCTTTTCCGAAACATGAGAATAACGTTAAGCTTAAAGTCAGCATGAAGTGGAAGTTGCAGATAGTTTTCTTTTAGTATGTTGATTTACTTTTAACATAAGCGGAATATTGAGTAGGGGGTGGGGCTTTCTTTTAGCAAACTAATGGTAAGAGGGGCATGGTTAAGGATATAGCTATCCAGTTGCTATGGAAACCCTCAAGTTGACCTCAAGAGAAGGAGTGCCACACAATAGTTTGAGATATGGTAAAAATCGATGTGACTTAATAATTCGATTTTTTTGGTGAAGTGTAGTGTTCCTTAAATTCAAATTGCCTTTTAACATTCAATGGATGAACTGTGAGGAGAATAATAGTACCTCATTATACACCGTTTTTAAAGAAATGAAAGTTACTCCCATAATCCATGCAAAGCATTAGGGGGCATAGGCAGTGTTGAGTGTTACTAGTTATTGTAATTGAATCATTTATCCACTGAAAATAGTAAAGTAAGGTATTGCTGTTAATTTTTGAGTAATCTAATTACAAGTACTTATAATGTACTTGCCTTAAATACTGTAAGCAGTTCTGCATAAATACATTAAGTGAAGCAGAATAATTTTTATCTTTATATATTTATTCATATTTTTGCAGAATTATTTTCTTTTTAACTAAAAAAGGTTACATTTATTTAAGACAATTGCACATGCTTAAGAAACAATCAATTCAGACTGAAATTAGTTAAAAGTAACTAATATATGACATAAATTCAGAGATGCAAAGTAATTTCTTTATTTTTTAATATTTATTTATTAGGATTAGTAAATTACAATCAAAGGTTTTTATGAAATAGGGTGTCACTGCTTTGAAACATTTTATGTTTTGATACAACATTTTTGGGGTCTATTTTAGCGATCTAGGTGCAAAGTCTAAAGCGAATAGCTCAAAAGCATTATGAGCATGTCTGAATTCACTTTTACTAATTTAAGGACGAAAAAATACGCTCTGCGTCCTGGCGCATGGTCTAACAGGGTTGTGCTTGTTCTCTTAATGAGTTTAGGTATGTTTTGAGCATAACATGCATTAAACCAATCAGAGTCTCATCTGACATTCCCTTTAAGAGTCAGTTGCATCGTGCGATGGCGCATTTGCTATTTACATGGCGGACTTGAGAAAGAATGAGCTTTCTCCATTCGACCTCTTTACTTTCTCTTTATTTTACTTTTATTCTACTCCTTTGTATTTGTGGATAAAGAAACAGCGTTGTACGCACTCCACTGAAGACATTCATCAGCCTGCATATTTTATTTTGGTTGTTAAGCGCAAAGATTTGTTTCAAAACTAGTACTAAATTCACTTCTAATTTCCAGCAAACTAATAAATGAACAATAATAATGAAGTGTGTGTAATCAGAGTTATATCCAAATACATGTCCTATTTCTATTCCCCATATAGTGATGCATACGTCTCCAAAACCCGACAAGTGGAACTAGTCTAAACTTGTTTTTATTAAAACAAATAAAAAATCCATATAATAAAAAATAAAATAATAATAATAATGATAATAATAATAATAACATTATACAAATGCAAATTGTTATAAATAAACTGAATAAAATAAACGACATGGAGACATGGAGGTAGTGGTTTTTATATTTATGTAGAAAATTATCATTTTTGTAACTCTTTAATCCTTTAATTTTTTCCATATGTAAAGATATTTGTGTATTGCTCTACATCCTGTGTGTATTAAGCAATGTGTAAGAATTTTAGACCTACATCAGTGCATAACTAACGTGGTCTGTGGTGGACCTTAGACCAGGTATTAGTTGGTCAATGGCCCAGTCTATTTCAGATCTTCAAAATAGCAACGCGCCAACAATGTGCCTTAACACACCTCCTTTTCAGATCAGCACACCGATGAGTCCACAAAGTGGCGCAAATGGATTTGCTATTTAAACAATGTGGTGCAAAGCGTGAAAATTAGGCTTGTGCTGGTCTGAAAATAGCAACAAATTTTACTAAACACGTCTTGCGCCTTGTTGTGCCGGGTGTTATGATAGGACCCATAATGTTGAGCTTCTATTTGTTAAGATTGGTATTAAATGCTCAAACATTCAAAATTAAAACAACATTAAAAGGCCATATTTGACTCAAATTTAAAGAATTATTAAATATTGTTTCATTTAAATAGTTTATGCATTGATATTTATAGGGATTTAGCAGTATTGAGTAAAGTAAAAAAATCATTTTTCAGTAATTTAAATTACTTTTTAGACATAGTAAATACAAAAGTAAGTTAAATGCAACTTTAATAATGCAATTTGTGATTAATAGATTTTTTTAAAATAACTAAACCCAAACACTGGTCGTAGGAAATATACAATATTTAGGCTATATAGGCTTTATATATTGATTTAATGTAAAGCACTGTCTCATCTTTGTCTTCCAGTGGTCAGTATGACTATGAGCTGACTCTGCGGACCGACTTGTACACTACTAAGCACACTCAATGGTTCTACTTCCGAGTGAGGAACATGAGGGAAGGCGTCACCTATCGCTTTACTATCATCAACTTGATGAAGTCCAGCAGTCTGTATGGTGCTGGTATGTGCCCACTTCTCTACTCTGAAAAAACTGCCTGGCTGAAAGGAGAAGGATGGAAGCGAACAGGAAGCAGTATTAGGTGACACAAAATGATTTCTCAATGTTTCTCAACAGTAGTTTACTTAAGAAAATTTAAATAAATCATCAAGTCTTTGTTTTGTATAATATTAATTTGATTTAAAATACTAGATATGACATGTAAAACACAATTTTAGATAGAAATTCTTTCAACTTTTGTATGTAAATGCGGTTGTCACTTCTGAAACTTTACAGAGTATACCTGACCTTTAGGTAATAATAATTAAGGATGCTTATTTTATCTTTTTATTCGGTATGCCAGTTTTGGCATTCTTTTTTAAATCTCATAGTTGACATTGAATGACATATTTTTTTCTAGGCCTATGCCATAACTTTGGTTATGTCACAGCATATATTTTTCCATATGTAGTTGAAAAAGGTTTTTCAAGACAAGCTTCTTTAATGATAAAATATCATGTGGTGTAAAGCATCATGTAAGAAGTTAATATTGTACCCTTTACATTTAAATATCATCAATTATTATTTCATAAATATCAAGTTTTGTGGAGTCGACCACATACCATTTAATATTTTTGTCAAAGTAGCTTATCTTTTTTTTTTTTTTTTTTAAGATTTATTTTTGGCCTTTTTGCCTTTATTAAATTGGACAGTATTGAGACAGGAAGAGAGAGAGAGAGAGGGGGTAGGTTAGGGAAATGTCGTCGAGCCGGGAATCGATCTCACGACGCCCTAACGTGCTATTGCACCATATGTCGGCACCAAGCGGCAACCTCCCGCTCTCTCTCAGGAAGCCAATACGGAAGTAACTAAAACTGCAATTCATCCGAAATTCCGCTAGTCGTGGCTGCACCTGGCTCCAAAACAGAGCAAATTTCAATTGAGCCCACTGTTAGAATGGCCAACTTTACAGCAGAAAAAAGGTGTTTACAGCCTGGTACAAAAAAAGATTTTGGTTAATACAGCTAATATTACCCTTCATGACAACTGAGAGGGGGGTGAATTTTATTATAACTCATCCGTTTCCTTTATATAAAGTTATATTAAGTTTTCAGAATTAAGGGAGTGGCCACTTGAGTGACAGCTAGGTCTCGTTGGTCGCCGTCACGTCACCTCAGCTGAATCCTGCAGATTAGCCACTGAACTCGGCATATTTATCGTATTTCTGTGTTGTTTTATGTGGCTTTACACAGTCAACTGCCTTTTGGACTTGTTTCCTACAATTATCAGATGGCTTGGCATGCTGAGTGCACTTAATTGTGCTCACAAACCATTCACGTGGCCTCCGTTTCCCATGTGAGTAAAGTTATATACTTATATACCATCTCTATACGTGTATTTGTTTTATTTAAGATCATTTATCGTTTATATTTATATTTAGAGCTGTAATGCACTTCAGAATCTGTCAGATTGATTAGCTGTTGGCTCTAGAACAGTCATCTGAAGCGTTGTCATACAGTGTTATGCTGGATTTCATCAATAGTCTTACATTAACTAACACAGACTATATCTGAAGTGTTTGGAAGTAATTCGCGTTTTCCTCCTGTTGAAAAACGTCATAAGAACAATGTTTAGTGGCTCAATGTATTACAGCAGTGTTTTTAAAAGTCTAAACACTTTATTGATATAGTGTACAACCAAGCACAAGTGGTCAGAACACAAACGAGTCACAGGTGATAAAGTATTAAGCGTTCTCCCAAAGTAAAGTGTGTCTGAATCAGGTCCAAGCAAACTGTCTGCAGGTGTCTGTAGCTCCGCTCACTCTCCGCCTCTTTGCCCTTGTTTGGTATCCCGCCGTGGGTGTGATGACGTGCGAACAAAATGGCGACGGTTGGCCGCGCCTACTTGTGGCTTCTTTTGCGCTCTTTAGAAACCTATGGGTGACGTCACGGATACTATGTCCATATAATTTACAGTCTATGGTCGGCATGCTAACCACAAGGCTATTGCGCCGACACTAGCTTATCTTTTTAAGAAATTTACTGACATTAACATATAATCAAGGGATTGTTCATCCCCAAAATAACACTCTGTTATCATTTACTCATGCTCCACTTGTTTTCACACCTGTTTGTGTTTCTTTATTTTGTTGAACAAAAACAAAAAAATACATATTTTGAAGAATATTAGTAACTGTCTTTCACAGTATACACTGTAAAAATGCTGGGTTCTACACATTTTACTTCATGTTATGTTCATGTTCATGTTCAACTTCATGTTCATGTTATTCATGGTATAAGCTAACTTAATTATTTTGTGAAGTTTATTCATGAACTAATTTCGAGAGGATCATGCGCTTATGATTTATCACGGCTGGTCTCGCATTTGCTAATCACTATCTTCCAATCATATGAGTCCTAAGCTACTATAAATAGCCACAGTTTTCAGTTCACTTTATCTTCGTTTGGAAGAAACCCCCCTCCTCCCCTATTCTCCTCCTTTTCCTCTGATTGGGCGGCACGGTGGCCTAGTGGTTAGCACTGTGAGCCCCACAGCAAGAACACTGCCGGCCCTGGTTCCACAGGACCGGTGGGTGTTTCTGTGGGGAGTTTGTATGTTCTCCCCATGTCCGCGTGGGTTTTCCCCGGGTTCTCCGGTTTCCTTCCACCATCCAAAGACATTCAACATACTTAACAATCTAGCTTTTGTCTAACCCCTTGTGTTCCCTTAGCGACCGCAGCAGGAGAGTTCTGAGATCCACCGAGCTCAGGCTCTTCTCTCGCTCTGCCAATGGGAGGAAGCCCAGGGCTCAAGGAGCCCTTGAGCTCGGGGCTCTCTCCCGGGACAGCATGCCAAATAAGCTTTTATAAATCATCAGCTATGTGTGAACTCTTTAATGCAAATTTAAGAAGATTGAGCATACAATTCACTTCAAACAATTAAGATGTCTCAAATAAAACCCTTAAGAACTATGTTGTTTCAACTAATTTTAAATTAGTTGTTTAAACAAGCTGCAAAACTCATTTTTGGAGTGTATTTTTCCTATTATGGATGTCAGTGGCTAACAACAATCTTTAAAATACATTTTCTTGTTGTTTCCAACTTAAAAAAGAAACTCAAAAAGGTATACATTTTGGGGGGAAAAATATTGCCTAATTTAATTTTCCTTTGGCTTAGTCCCTTTTTCCACCATTGGTTGCCACAGTGGAATGAACAGCCAACTTATTCAGCATATGTTCGATGCTCTTACAGCTGTAACCCAGTACTGGGAAACATGAAATCATTCACACATATACACTACAGTAAGTTTATTAAATTCACCTGTACTGCATGTCCTTGAAACCGGAGCACCCGGAGGAAACCCACACGAACACGACGAGAACATGCAGACTCCTCACAGAAACGCCAACTGGCCCATCGCCCTTCTTGCTGTGAGGCAACAATGCTAACCACTGAGCTACCGTGACATCCAAAATATTGCTTTAAATGATAAAAATGCAAAACAAATGGCATCAATAACTCAACTCTGTCTTCTACAGGTACTACAGAAACAACATTGAGCAAGACGGTAAAGCGCTGTACTCCCTCACCTGGACTCTAGAGTTCCCTTATGATGGTGACACCTGCTACTTGGCCCACTGCTACCCTTATACATATTCAAAGCTACAGCATTACCTGCGTGAAGTCATCTCAGACCCTGTTCGTGCAGCCTACTGTAAACTGCGGGTGCTGTGTCGGAGCCTGGCAGGAAATGCGGTGTATGTGCTAACTATAACAGCACCGTCCAGCAGCTTAGCAGAACGCAAGGCGAAGCGGGCTGTTGTTGTGACAGCACGGGTGCACCCAGGAGAAACCAACGGCTCTTGGATGATGCAGGGATTTCTGGAGTTCCTGCTGAGTGACTTGCCTGACGCTCATTTGTTGAGGGAAACTTTCATCTTTAAGGTGAGGGAAGGAGTGCAGGGACTGTGTGGAGAATGGGTCTTGGGGAAAATTCGATATATTTTTATTTCAAGTGCTTCATGTCATGTAAACAGCTGGATTTACAGATGTTCTGGCCACAGGTTATTCCAATGCTAAACCCTGATGGTGTGGTTGTGGGAAACTACCGATGTTCACTCGCAGGTCGCGATTTAAACCGAAATTACCGCAGTATGCTACGCGACTCTTTTCCTTGCATTTGGTACACTCGCAACATGGTGAAAAGGTGAGTAATGCCCAGAACACACCAAGCCGACATTAAGAAACAAGCAGTGATGAAAATAATCTGTGTTGTTGCCAGTGTTGGGTAAGTTACTTAGTAATCGATTATAAAGGTAATTTACTACTACTACTTGAAAATTGTAATCTGATTACGTACATTACTAATTACTACATGTAAAAAGTAATCAAATTACTACTTTGAAGTTACTTTTAAAACATATAAAATATACAAAATAAATTGCAGCTCTTTCAGTAATTTAACATCCACTGAAAAAACATTACAATGGGTTGATTACAGCAGCTTGACATATTTAAAAGACTTAAAGGGCCCTATCTCTATGTCTTTTGCTAGTTTAAGCTTGGCACAAGAGTTGTTTTGAGGCGTTGCGCTATGCTGTTTAAATAGCAAATGCATTAGCGCTCATATGTGTGCCCATAGGCGTTCTGGTCTAAAAAGGAAGGCGTTCTGAGGCGGACCGCTGGCGCGTTGCTATTTTGAGAAACTAAAATAGATTTTTCATTAGACCAAAACATACCCGGTCTAAACTCCAGCGCAGAGTTGCGCCTTGCTTACGCACTGCTTAATACACACAATAAGAATAGATATATGATATAATTATAAAGGAATAAAATATTACAAAACATTATTTTCTAGCCTACATAAATATGAAAAAAAACTGCTTTTATGTCTTTTATGAACTGTCTTCAGTTCATTCATAACAATTTGCTTTTGTATAATGTTATTATTATTATATATTATATTATATTATTATATAATAGTTTATTATATCCACATTTATATTTGTTTTATTAAAAACAAGCTTAGATTTGCCCACCTGTCAGGTTTTAGACCATATTGGGCACAGCATGTGTTTTAGGATATAACTCAGGTTTTTGAGCACACTTTGTTATTATTGTTTATTTATTCGTTTGCTGGAAATTAGAACTGAATTTAGAAATAGTTTTGAAACTAATATTTGCGCTTAACAAGCAAATTATTTATTTATAGACTAATTGATGTCTGTACGTAAAGATTTCCCCTTTCCAAGAGCGAAAGTTAAAGTAGATTCATTATCTCTCATTCTCACGCAGTAGATGCTCTGTTTAACAGTTTTCTGTTAAAAAAACTGTTAACTGTTAACTGTTTGCTAGTGAAATGCTCAGTTTTTCCACTTAGACTTACTTTACGTCCTGTAAATAGCGAATGCACTTATGGCGCAACGCAGCTGACTCTTAAAGGGAATGGGAGATGAGACTCTAATTGGTTTATTCTCAAAACACACCTATAACTCATTAAAAAATAAACTCAACCCTTTTAGAGCATGCGCCACGGCGCAAAGCTGATTTTTCCATCCTTAAATTAGCAAAAATGTGTTCTGACACGCCCTGAAAGCGTTTGCGCCCTGCGTTTTGCGCTCTGCGCATGGACCGTCAAAATAGAGCCCAAAACTTAAGTTCACCCAAAACTTAAAAATCTCTCATCAATCACTTGTTCCAAACCTGTTGGATTTTTTAAACATTTTTTGAACACAAAAGAACACATGAAGAAAACTGGACACCTTTGACCACTGCCATCCATAGTATGAAAAGCACTGCAGTGTTTGGGTGTTCTGTGTTTGTCTGAAGTAATTAGTCTACCGGGTCACACTTTATTTTGATGGTCCGTTTGTTAAGTTTAAGTTACATTGCATCAACATGCCAACTAATTCTCATTAGATTATAGGTAGACTGTTAGGTTGGGGTTATGGTTAGTGTAAGTTGACATGTACCTGCAAAGTTTCTTGTCAGTTAAATGTCTGTTGAAGGAGCAGTATCAACAGAAATTAAGCAGACAGTTTATTAATACTCAAGTGGACCACTAAGTGTTACCAAAATGTGTATATTCCATACAAAGTATGAAGCTGATTGATCAGTTCTTGTCACAATACTCACTTATTTCAACTGGGCGCACATGTAAAATGCTAGCATGCACAATATGTGTTCCAAATTTGCGTGTGCGCAAAAGACGAGAAATGTGAACTGTAGCAAACAATACACTTCTCTTCACATTCAGAAGACATCTTCATTCCTGATACTGCACAAAAATCTAATTTAGCTGTTTTAGGCTGGGTTGGAACGTCATGTTTTTGGGTGCTGATGTCCTCCTAGGTGATGAGTTTTGTCTTTGCTTTCTATTCAATAGTTTGAAGAAGTTGCTGGTCCAGTTAAAACAGTCGAAAGAGACTAGACATAGACTCATAGGGCCCTATCATACACCCGGCGCAATGTGGCGCAAGGTGCGGCGCAATAGTCTTTTGCTAGTTTCAGCTTGGCGCAAGAGTCGTTTTGAGGCGTTGCGCTACGCTGTTTAAATAGCAAATGCATTAGCGCTCATTTGTGCGCCCATAGGCGTTCTGGTCTAAAAAGGAAGGCGTTCTAAGGTGGACCGCTGGCGCGTTGCTATTTTGAGAAACTAAAATAGATTTTTCATTAGACCAAAACAAACCCGGTCTAAACTCCGGCGGAGAGTTGCGCCTCGCTTACGCACTGCTTAATACGCACAAGAGGGCAATAGGCAAATATCTTTACGTATGAAAAAAAAAAAATATTAAGGATATATATATAGGATATAATAATAATATTAGATATTATTATATAAATATAAAGGATTAAAATATTACAAAACATATTATTTTCTAGCCTACATAAAAATGAAAAATCACTGCTTTTATGTCTTCTTCATCTCGGGAGGCTTTTTTAGTTCATTCATAACAATTTGCTTTTGTATAATGTTATTATTATTAGCAGTATTATTTATTATATCCATATTTATATTTGTTTTATTAAAAACAAGCTTAGATTTGCCCACCTGTCAGGTTTTAGTCCATATGGGGCACAGCATGTGTTTTAGGATGTAACTCAGGTTTTTAAGCACATTTTGTTATTATTATAAATTATTTATAGACTAATTGATGTGCGTAAAGGTTTCCCTATCCAAGAGCGAATGTGAAAGTAGCTCCATTATCTCTCATTCTCATGCAGTAGATGCTCTGTTTAACAGTTTTCTGTTAAAAAACTGTTAACTGTTTGCTAGTGAAATGCTCATTTTTTCCACTTGGACTTACTTTGCGTCCTGTAAATAGCGAATGTGCACTTGGCGCGACGCAGCTGACTCTTAAAGGAAATGGGAGATGAGACTCTAATTGGTTTATTCTCAAAACACACCTATAACTCATTAAGAAAATAAACTCAACCCTTTTAGACCATGCGCCGCGGCGCAAGGCAGATTTCCCGTCCTTAAATTAGCAAAAACGCGTCCTGACACGCCCTGAAAGCGTTTGCGCCCTGCGTTTTGCGCTCTGCGCATGGACCGTCAAAATAGAGCCCATAGAGTCATTTAGCAACTTTATTTTTGTTTTTACGCTCAATGAAATCAAAGTAATGTCTGTATTTCTACTTGAAGAAGCAGCCACTCTTGACAACAACCATTTCAGGTCGCGTTTTCTAGCAATTTAGAAGCGTTTGCTTGTTAACTGACATTGCAGCGGAAAACGTGATTTAAAAGAAGTATTTTTTCTTCTAAACTATAATTGAAACGTAAGTAACAAAATTACATTGACTTTAGTAACTGAACAAATCACACAAATGTAAAATGTAATTCGTTGCATTACTGCTTTCCTCAAAAATGTAATTAGAATACAGTAACGCGTTACTGTGGAATGTGTTACACCCAACTCTGGTTGTCACCTCGCGTCATATCTGTCTGTTGGGAAAAAGCTGAGCACAAACACACCAATTAAATGACAGCTGACAAAAACGAGAACACTGCAAAAATGCTTTTCTTGATTCTAGTCCAAATATCTAAAAACTCCTAAATTAAGAAGATTTTTCTTGAAAAAAAATAAATTGTATCACAATTATTCAGAAATAATGAGTAAAACTTTCCTTAAAACAAGCAATATGATTTGTCGTAAGGGTAAGCAAAATAATCATATTTATTTTAAAGCCAAAAGCAAGATATTTTGTGAGCAGATTGCACATGAGTGAAATCTGCATGGATTTTGTTCATTCGTGTGACTGTACCCATATACCCAGCTAATTTCATCCAACAGGTTGCTTGCAGAAAGAGAAGTCGTAGTCTACTGTGACTTCCATGGTCACAGCAGGAAAAACAATGTGTTCATGTATGGATGCAATGAACGGAAAGATGCCTCGCAGTGTCTTCAAGAACGTGTTTTCCCACTGATGATGAGCAAGAACGCCAAAGACAAGGTTAGCTGGAGCCGCATAACCGAACATGTGGTCTATCATGTAATGATATTTGTATGAACGCTTTTGTCTTAGTTCTCTTTCAGGAGTTGCAAGTTCAAAATGCACAAAAGTAAAGAAGGTACCGGACGCATCGTCATGTGGAGGCTAGGCATTAGAAATAGCTACACAATGGAGTCTACCTTTGGAGGCTCAACATTAGGTGCTCACTTCAACTTATTATAAATGTTTGACTTTAAGTGTATTTTACAATTGGTGATTACTGTTTCATAAATATATATATATATATATATATATATATATATATATATATATATATATATATATATATATATATATATATATATATATATGAAGGCCAAGTGCCTTAGTGCCCCCACCAGTGCCGATATATAGCCATTTCGCACTGCTACGAGTGTGATATTGCGTTTATACAACAGTTTGACGGCATAATTGTGCATATAAAAACAAAATCAAACACGGAGAGTTTCAAAAACCCTTTTGTATGTGGAACTACTTTCTTTCTCATTGGATTCAAATCATAAGCTGACAGTTAAACAGTTGAGCGTGCATCTTTTAAACTTTAGATCTGTAGTGTCTGCTTTTTGCTGGCTGTATGTGGGCGGATTAATACACAAAGGCTACAGAGGCTCTAGGAGTTCTGATATTGCAGAATATCGCACGGCTATCAGCCAATCAGATCTGAGAACCAGACAGAACTGTTGTATAAATATATATATAATAGTATATATTAATATAATAATATAATAATAATGATATATATATATATATATATATATATATATATATTAATATTATTATTATTAAATATAGATGTATATAATACTCACACACAGTTGAAGTCAGAATTATTAGCACCCCTGAATTATTAGCCCCTCTTTTTTTCCCTAATTTCTGTTTAACGTAGAGCAGATTTTTTTTCAACACATTTCTAAGCATAACTGTTTTAATAACTCATTTTTAATACTTGATTTATTTTATCTTTGCCACTATGAAAGTAAATACTATTTTAATAGATATTTTTCAAGACACTTCTATACAGCTTAAAGTGACATTTAAAGGCTTAACTAGGTTAATTAGTTTAACTAGGCAGGTTAGGGTTATTAAGCAAGTTATTGCATAGCGATGGTTTGTTCTATAGACTATTGAAAAATAAATTAGCTTAAAGGGGCTAATAATTGTGTCCTTAAAATAGTGTTTGAAAAATTAATAACTGCTTATATTCTTGCCAAAAAAAAAATCAAAAATCAAATAGGGGCTAATAATTATATATATATATATATATATATATATATATATATATATATATATATATATATATATATATATATATATATATATATATATATATATATATACATACATACATACATACATACATACATACATACATATATACATATAAATATATATATTTTTTTTAAATAAAATTTTGTTTAATTAAATTTTATTATTTATTTATTTATTTACTAAAAATAAAATTGTAACTTCAAACTTGAATAGATAAGGAGTGTTTGGAGTGTGCAGTATTGTAGCACACACAAAAAATAAAAAATACAAAGACCATTGTGTATAATGGCAGTGTTTTTGTTTGTAGGAGACAGGAAGGGGACACATTTCAGCACACTGGACCTGAAATCAATGGGCTATTGCTTTTGTGACACTCTGCTTGACTTTTGTGACCCCGACCCAGCCAAGGTGGTCTGTCTTTGTGCTTCTCTCCTTTGTAATACTCGTATTTAATCAGCTTTAAAACAGCATGATTGACTAAAAAATGCATTTTAAACAGATGACACGCTGCCTAGAGGAGTTAGGGGTGTTATTGAAACAAGAAATCAGACGGAAACTGGGAAGAGAAGTGGACTCTTTAGAGAATCTGTCTGACATTGATATTGAGTCCAGGTAAAACATACATTTTTTTAAAGGTTTAGTTCATGCCAAAATGAAAAGTCTGTTATAATTATTTAATTACACTTTTGTGCATATTCGGAACGCAAATTCTAGCTCTAGGATTTCATCTAAAATATCTTGATTTGTGTTCCAAAAATGAACAAATTTCTCAGGTGATTGGAACAACATAAAGGTGCCTAAATACTAAAAGAATTTTCATTTTAAACTCTTTAAAATGTATTTTAATCATAAAAGTGTCATTCATTTCATAATCTTCTTTTTTTTTTGTGCAGCACAAGTGGTTCAAATAGTACTGAATCAGATGGACTTCCTGTTCATCTTTTAAATGTCACAAACCAGGTATGGCATGACACTGTGTGACCAAAAGAGAATTTTCTTTTAGTTGTCCTTATCATTTTGGGGTTTCTGTTACAAATCAGGGCAAGAAAAAGCTCCTGAGAAGCCGTAAAGAAAGAAACAGACTCCGGCAAGGACGAGTACAGAGCGCAGGACCCAAAATCTTTCAAAGGAACATCAAACATTTGGTAGGAATTCTTAAATTTGCTTATTGTTAATGATTGAAAGTTTGCAGAATAAAGATAAATGTTTACTTACATATTTGGATACATAAATGCATCATTCTTTAAAAAAAAAAGAGGACTATACTATATTACTATTATCGGTTTTCTCAATAATAAGTATGATTTGAGTAAAATTTGTGTTTTATTTGAAAAAAAAAATGCTATTATTTAGAGCATTTATTTGCAGAAAATGACAATAGGTGATTCTAAAATATTATAAAGTGTGTATTTGTAACACATAATATCTAAAATATTTTTAGACTAAAATACTTGGAAAAGATTCAGATTTACATGTTTTATATTTATAGTTTTCTCTTTGTTTAAGCTTATTATTATTATTATGAAAAAAATTCTATTATTATAGGTTCCATGAAATTGATACATTTTTTTAAACATTAGAATTAGTATTGTTCGTTTTAAAATATCTATAAGCTAGTGTGCTCCAAAACAGTGACACAATTTGTGTTAAGAAGATGTAATAAGATGGTTTTATTCATGTCAACCCATACTACGGTTTCCCATCACATCAAACCAATCAAATGCTCTCTTGTATCTGAAATACCCCACCTTCTTTAAGATGCTTCTCGTTTGCTTTTCATTTGACGCACTTGAGCTCAACCACTCTCACTGGCAGACCTTTGATAAAACAAAATGATTCATTTGAGATTGTCAAACATCAAGTAAAAATGCACATTCAAAAGCACTTCACGGGAGCTTTAAATTCTATAAATAGTAGTATTTGTATCTGATGTTTAAAAAAAATAAAACATGATGTAATGCTATTTTTGAAAACAGAAAAAATTAAATATTTTCTCAGAGGATCAACCAAAAATTTTTTCAAAACATGGGACCCTCTAATAATTCATATTGAGACTAATGTACTCCTCCAACCATAAATTCCCAACCCCACCCCCACCCACCCTTTTTTTTTTCATTTATTTTTTATTTATTTATTTTTTCTGTAAATTTATTTTATTTTCATTTTTATTATTATTAATATATTTTTTATTTAATGCATTTCCTTTTCATCAATTTTTTTATTATTTATTTTTTTTTTATTATGTCAATTTGTCTTTTCTTTTTTTCAATTTATGTATGGTTAAAAAAAGAAGAAGAAAAAAACGAAAATACCTTTGTAATTGAATACCTTTAATGTATTGTACCTTTTGTCAAAAACACAATAAAGAAAAATAAATAAAAAAATAAAATAAAACATAATTGACTCAAAACACTAACTGATTATTTAGAGCCATATCTGCTAATACCAACACCAGTAGTTGGATAGTTCAGCCTCTTTCATCTTTATTTTTAATAATGAAAACAAATGACACAGTTTGGAAAGAAATGTGATCAAAAATGGTTTTCCTCTTCCATTTCAACAGACTGTTTAAGAGTAACTGGTCTCAGCCTCTCGGAAACTTAATTCCCAAGATTAAACTAAACATTTTGAATTCATTTTAACATTGTTAAAAAAAAAATCCTTTTAAAAATTGCATTTATTCACCACAAACAAAAACATCTTAGTTTTTATGTAAACAGAATTTGATGTGTTTTTTAATGGCTTATATTGATTATTATTTTTTATCAATCAATATTTATAATTGGTTAATATATATATTATCATTATCATTATCATCATTATCATTTATATTTAAAAAAAGTAATAAGTGTAATGAGTAAAAAGATAATATCCCTCATACATGTAATTTGAATCCTGATCCCTACATGAAAAATAATAATAATAAAAAAATAATAATAAATAAAATAAAATACAATTGTATTTAAATAAACAAACAAATTAAAAAAACTAAAAGATAAAAATAATGGCATAAAAAACAAAATTATTTTACATAAAGGGTCCTAGGTTTGATAAAATAGAAAAAGTTTGTTCTTTATAGCTGTGGGGAAAGCCTCAAGTGAGATTATATTGCAGACTGCAAGCAGCCATTGATTTGAACTGGTGGTTCTTTATTAATCCACTTTACAAGGATACATTTCTGAGCAAAGTAAACCAAAATATGTTGAAGGTCTCTGTTCCGAAAATTATAAGGTATATCATCATTGAGACTCAGTAAGCAAGTCCTTGTGACAGTTATAGAAAGATCCAATGTCCAATTTACATTATACAAACAGCTAAGACAGACTTGGATTCATTTTATGTCTAACCTCAGGTGGTCTATGTAAAATTGTTATTGTCTTTCCTAAGCAGAAATTGAGGCTAACACACCAAGAGGGTTGCTACATAGATCCAGCCAGCATTAATTATCAATTAAACTACCCAGCTTCTCATTTACACTTAAGTGAGTCAAGGTTATCAGTTTTAATATGACAAAGTGTGTTTTAGGCGCATTGTGCATACACTTAACCTGTTTATCAATGACCAGAAGTGATTCAATTGGGGAAATACCAAATCCTACTGGGTAATCTCTATATTTTGTCAAAATAATATTTCGAACATGTAGATACATAAAAAAGTCCACATTAGAAACTGTGAACTTGTCCTTAATCTGTTGGAATTTGAGAATCGTACCATCCTGAATAACACCACCAATCACTCTAATACCCTTATCACTCCAGTCTTCCAGCCCAGCTCTAAGGCCTGGTGGGAAATCTGGATTTTCACGGAGAGTAGTTAACAATGGGAAACAATTCTCACAACCTTCCCATTTTCTAATTTGTCGCCACATGTCTAACATATTTTAAACTCTGCGGACCCGGTACAGGGATCAGATTTAAAGGGCTAGCGTTGCACCAGACCCCCGTAAGTGGTGTCGTTTGAAAGTGTAGAATCTATATTTTATGCACATATGCATCACTTTGGTTTTTATCCCACTGTATAAAAGTTATTTACACGTAAATACACAGTATTTTGGATACCCGAGCTAGGTATTTTACATTGGTTCATTTTCATATTTTTTTATATGACACATGTACAAGTTATAGCTCAAATGAAAGCTCTTGCCGGTGCTCATACAGTTCTAGCATTCTTTTTACTGAATTATGTTCATATGCCAAACAGTTGTTGAATGAATTGTGGTGTTTCCATGGCGCAGAAATGTAAACAATACATTCATGATCAATAAGCAGCCCCAGATAGCACAGACAACTGTCATCTCTTACCTTATGCTGTACCCTTCAGGGCCATTCTCCTCTGTTTTTGAGGTGATGTGCATAAGTAATCCTTTTATATGTCTGATGTGGTCCAAACACAGTGAATTATGTTTGATCAAACAAAAGAATAGTGAAATATGTAAACAAGGATCGGTCTCTGTGGCTTGTATAGCACCTCTCATCCGTTGGAATGCAATAACTTTTGCATAGATTATGGTAGAGACCTTTTTCTTTTTTCCTATGATTACAGACATGTGCAGGAATCACCAAAATTAATTACAGCACGCTAGACCACACAGAACCTAAAAGGTACACTTTCAAATTTGAGTTTATAAAAAAAAAATACAAAAAGCGCCTTACACAGACGACATATACAGTTATTTTAAACACTTTCAATTGTGTTTTTTGAAAATTCAAAGGGTTTTCTTTAAAATGATACCAAATTTTTGCATTTACACCTTTTTATGTGGATTTGGGAAGCTTTTAAATTTGGGTAGGCAAAATCCAGGCAGAAATCCTCAAATAGCAACAGAGTTTAAGTGGTTAAAATACTATTACTTTTGGTCAGAGCAGAAAGTTTCGCAGTTGATATGTAAAGCAAATAGTAGGGGAATTCCATTCAGGAAATCCATTCCAAGTGGATCCTGGGTCATCTACAAACCATTCTAAAAGAAACCTAGACTGAACAGCCAACTAATAATATAAAAGTTTGATTTATTTAAAGTGTTGCTTTAACTGTATTTAAAGTAAGGTTTAATTTAGAAGTGTTGTAATAACACCTGTCTTTCTCAAGGATCCTGTACCCTCAAATGAAGATGCTGTTAAAGTAAGAATTCAAGAGAAAACCACGTGCTATGTGAAGGACGCTAAGAAACAAAAGGTGATTCCACATTTTTTGTTTGAGAATAAAAGTGTTAAAATAATGAGCAAAAAGCAGTGTTATGTAATGTTTAAGATGAAAGAAATAAGATTTAGAGGAAGTAGACAGTAAGTGTTCTTTTCTGTGTGAAAAGGTGCCATGTTCGGGGAGGGCGAATCAGACGGTGAGGTCTTGGATCCCTCATCCCACCACTCACATTGGTGTTATAGATAATGTTCCAGATATTTGGGAGAACAGACTGGATAAGGTAAACTGATATGGATAGATGCTATGAAAGGGAATCCTGGGTAACAACACTTGCATGCCTTAATGTAATGTAAATGATGCCTCTTTGTGAAACATGTATAACTAACACACCACATATTTAGGTTATTCCAAAAATAAAAAAATAAAAAATCACATTTACTTTTGACCATGGGTGCTGCCATTGCTGTCGATTAGGTCATTTGGGTGCTCCGTCTCTGGCACTCCATCTGTTTCTATTGTAAATGCAGCACCAATGGGGACACAGAATAATGATATGATGCCACCCATGGTCCAAAGTAAATGTGGCTTTTTTGGAATAATGTATAATATTGTTTGTAGTGTGTTTTTTCTACATATCTCAGAAATGTACATTGTATTAAGACATAGAAGTCTTGATACCCAGGGTTCCCTTTAATAATTTATTATCTTGTAGACACACATTAATAACAAACACTATTTAACTGTTTTATTCCAGATTTCTCCTGCCACCAATTTGCACAATGGTTTTTCAGCTTTTCGCCACTCTGTCTCAGGTAGATATACTCAAATTTACTATATCATTCCTTTTTCATTTATTTCTTTAACCTTAATTTGTTTGCAAGAGTGACCCAGACAGGAAAGCAGCAACAAATAGCATCAATATGCAGGTTTACATAAAGACAAAACAACAATTTATTACAGTAGAGAACACATAATTTGATGGTAAAAATGGTTTGTAATTTTTTTAACTCCAACCTTTTTTTAGTTTTGTACAAACCTTAAGAGTCAATTATAATAATATTGATATATTTTTTCGTAAACTTTATTTACCAGAATAGAAGATAATTCCAGACACGTCTTTTAAATAAAAAAAACTGTTGCTAATTCACCAACGTCACTTCAGAGCTTGTATTTGAATGATTCTCTAGCGTAATGTCTAAAGTGATGACAAAACAGGTAATTTTTGCTCACATTTTCAGATTATAAGGCTGAATGGCACGAAATGCCATCAATCAACAGAGATTTCCTAGTATTTCTCTGTTGCAATCAGGATATCACAATAATTAACCAAAAAAGCCAAAGCAAAGTAAACACTACCAGTTTTTGTGGGATAAATACAGCACTAAAAAATACAAAAGAGAGAAATCGACTTAGAATGTCACTTACCTGATTTATAATGATTTGTTCAGCTATAGTTTGAAACTTGAGCTGTGAAAATGCTGTTTTTGTCCCCTAAGGACTTATTATGCAGTCTAGGTTGCCATCTTGTGGCGAAACGTCAAACGTATTTTTCTTTGGTCTGCTCAGACAGGCCGATGCACTGAATCAGATGCTTCGAAATTATAAATATTTTAAAATAGGTACTATCCTTATAAATAAACTGCATAGTTGCAATCTAAACAACAACATTCCTGACTAAAAAAGCTACAAAAGTACATTATGTTGTCCAACAGCAGCAATATTTGTCAATATTAATAATGGAGTGTCCTCTGCTTGTCGCTGTAAGTGTGTGGAGTAATACACAAGGGTGAAGAGGCGGTATAAGTGGTTTTGGTCCAATTTCTCAAGTGTAAACAGGGGTTGAACTATGAAATTGAAACACTGGCCAATTTAGTGTTGAAGGTTTTATGGCTAAATTTGACCAGCCTGGCGGCCAATCTTTATCGATTGCGCATTCCACCAGTAAAAGCAGAGTGTGAAGGTTTAACTAGCTGAGTAATAGCACCGTTTCAGATTTTACGTTCTAGTTTAAGCAAGAGCTTATGAACAACTGGTGCAACTCATACCCAGATTTCAATATCATTAGCCGAGTTTCCACTATCGCGCCTAAAGCGAGCGAGCCAGGGCGAGCCAAGGCCATTCGCGTTTCCACTGTCACTTCCGGGGCCTAATCGGAGCTTTCTTGGGGCCAGCAGCCGGCCTTTTTCAGCCCGCCGAATACCTTGGGCCAAAGAGGGCCAGCCGGGGCTTCGGGGCGGAGTGAAAGGAGAGGCGGGCACAGTTTTACGATCGCACACGAGTACATGCGTCAAACACATAAACAAATAAATAAGGGAAAGAAATCATCTGGAACAAATTATAGGCTGGGGTCTTTTTGCATATGACCGCCCTTATGTTTCTCTTTTAAATGTAAGGCTGTTGCATAAAATAATAAAGTAGTTTTCATTTATAAGTGTCTTTTCTTTGCTGCATCCTCCTTGATGTTTCAATAACGCATAATAATCAATACACCATATTAAAGACACAGCAGACAGTAAAGGTTTTCGAGAGTTTTTGTCAAGTTTAAAAGGTGTGTTTGTGTGCGTTTAGATGCCTGAATGTGAATGTGAGACCGGGGAAAAATGCGCTCCCTTCATAGCTCTGTTGATGCTGTAGGCGGCTTTTTTCTTTTCTTTTTTATTGTTTTTATTTATTTTGCAGATAATACACAATATGAATACAACAGAAAGACATTAAACTTTACAAATTTTGTGTCCACCTTTGTAGGCTCAAAACAATAGTGTCATATCTAGATAAAAATGGCCTAAGCTATATTGAAATAATTGAAAGAATTACAAATATCAGATATAATAAAATCACATTAAATAAATAAACCAAAATAAAACTAACAAAAGCTAGCTATAACAATTAGGTACTATCAAACTGTTTTAAAGCCATTAAACTTTCATTTATCAAAAGCCTCTGAAAAAAAAAGATTTTAGATATTTTCTAAAAACAATAAACACCGGAGAATGTTTTAAATATTATTTATAAAGTATTTGGATACGATGATATTAATCAAATTATGCAAACAGAGCATTTTCGAGGTAAGTGAAAGCAGAAACTAGGCAACCTTTTTTCTGTCTGCAGCTGCGCAGCACTTTTTTGACACATTTGGGAAAACTGCAAGTTCAAAATGTGTTCTGTGTCCTCAAACAAGTGTGTATGTTTTTATATGACGTGGTAAAATTAAAAAAGGAAACTTTAAATACATAAAGAGCTTTATTAGTGCACAGCTACTGAGCGCAACGCAATATAGGCTATATTTTATTACGTGCTGCTCTTATGTGCTGAAACACTTAACACTTTCCTTTACTTAAGATATAATAAGCAACATCTTTAAATAAAGGGAATCACCTATTAAGTGTCATAAAGCCTATAAGGAAAAGTTCATGTTTCAGTTCTCTCTGGAGCACTTGGGATGAATGTTGGACAGCGTCTAACTGAGGATGTTATAGACTACATTTTATATCGAGTTATTAACGGAGAATTTTATATTTGCGGTGTTATATTATGGATGTGCGCGCTCCCTGCGCTGGGTCCCTCCGTTAGTGGCAAGACCACTGGATTTCGATGCCAACAGTCGGTCGGAGAGTAAATGAATATGATGAATGAGAACACAGGCATGTGCGTATAGACATACATTGTACTGCTGTACAGTAACGTGTCATTTGTTTGTTTTGGTTGTCCTAATTTTAATAGTTTGGTGATGATGTGGTGTGCTTTATCTGCCCGATTCCCTGAAGTGGGTGGATTGAGTGACGTTCGATTCGGGGGATGTTCTAACGGCGGGGTTTGCGTGACGCGCTGCGAGCTACTAGCCCGACAGTGGAAACGCGAAAATTTCGGCTTCACTGCTCAACCTCCCTGGCGATTGGCCCGGCCTGGCCCGATAAAATCCCTGGCTCGCACTGGCCCGATAGTGGAAATGCGGCTATTGAGTCACTTTGGTGTGGAGCGAGTCAGAAAACGTTTTCCTCCACCAGCATCACTAGTTACCTGGTCACTATTTTGCAAGAAGAATGGCTCAAAATCCCTCTGGCCACTTAGCAGAACGTGTATCGCCAAGACGAACTGATGCTGTATTGGCTGCAAAAGGTTGCCCTACAACATACTAATTAATTATTGTGGACTAAAACCAGGCGTTTCTGGTCCAGCCTCTATATTTACCAATCAGTATTGATTCTTGTTTAACAGAATACTGAACGTCCTTTATCCCTTTGCATAAAAAGACTAATAGGTTTAGAGTTAATCCAAGGGTGATAGTTACCCCTTACCCGAATCGTTTTCCAGGAACTGTGCTTGTCTACAACATTAATGAACCCAATCATCTTGTACATTAGGTATTCAATTAAATCTTTCACACTAATAATTAAAACCTTTATTTAACCAGGTAAGTCAATTGAGAACAAGTTCTCATTTACAATGACGACCTGGCCAAGAGGCAACATAAAAAGCAGATACAGTACAAAGCAGCAGGGACATAATACAATGAAAATTTCACAAATGCAGATAAAAACATATAAAATCATGGAAAAACTAAAAACAAGCACAGTGATCTTGTACTATTGACTAGATGGAAATTTTAAAAGATGATAGTGGAATGAAAGTGCTGAGCTTTAAGGTCTGCTGCAGATCATTCCAAGCATCAGCAGCAGAAATGATGTGCGAACTTTGGGTATGCACAGGTTAATAAAACTACTAGAGCTCAGATTTCGACGTGTTTCCTGAATGTTAAGAAGTAAATATAGTGGAGTTTTCCCAATAAGAGTTTTGTAAATAATCAGAAACCAATGAATTTGTAAGCGTGATTGAAGAGAAGGCCAGTTTAATAAAGAATACAGTTGACAGTGATGAGTAATAAATGGCGAACCAGTAACAAAGCCAATTGCTGCATGGTAAATAACATCCAGTTTGTGAAGGAGAGTTTTTGAAGCTGATCTGTAAATTAAATCCCCATAATCCAGAATTGGTAATACTGTTAATTTGACCAAATGCTGACTTAAAGAGTGTGTAAAGTTAATAAAAATCAAATAATTTACAAATAAATGAAAGTTCTTTTTAAATTTTTTTTTTTATTCTATGTAACCTAGAAGGTGATTTAGTTCATTTATTTTTCCAAACACTTAATATAATACAGTGATTACTAAAGCAGTCAGACATCATAGTCTAAGTTCTAGCAGTAATTAGCTGGGTAAGGTTTAAGCTATTAATTATATTTTGTTCCTTAACCGACGATCTAAACATTTTTATAGAAATTGACAAGTATAATATATATATATATATATATATATTGGGGCTGCAAAATTTGGGAAAAATATCATATTGCGATTATTAGTTTCAAAATTGCGATTTACGATTAAGGGTGTCACGATCCTCCAAATCCTCGATTCAATTACATTTTCGATTCTAAAGTCACGATTCGATTCGATTTTCGATTATGAATAATTAATTAATTAATGACCAATTCATTATTTGTAGCCTACCGTTTAAACTACCTGACTTGCATGGTCTTTGTTTTACCCATAAACAAATCATACAGTAAATGAATAAAGGCAAGATACACACATAATTACCACCTGTCAATCACTTTTTTCTGCGGGACTCGTGAATAGGCAGTGATCTGTGTCGTTATAATAACGTCTGTAAAAAAAAAACGCACAACCAACAGGAACCAGCTGTATTTGAGGTGTGCGCTAAAATGACTAAGTACAAGTGAGTGAAAGATTGAAGCAGTCCTCTGACTGCCTGGATCTGCTGTCTCGAGCGCATGGCTGTGTGTGCGTCTGTGTCTGTGTGGTCACGTGATGTGCATTTTCAGAGGTAGAGAGGAAGGAGGGCTGCTCAGAAATGCTACACGCCACTGTGGATGTCAAATCGTTGTCGTTCTAAAATGCCATTTAAAAACAAAGACAGTGTAAACAGGGCCTGAGTGTGTACTTTTCGCAAGCGGATTTGCAACGGGGGCGGGCGGAGGATCGCGATGCCGATGTTGTCTATCGGACGAACCGTACGTAATACGTACATAGCAGAGGTTGCAAAACTGTGTTTTTTTTGTCGACAACACGAACGTTGTCAACATAACTCACTGGAAATCCAAAATGCTTACACACCGGCGACTTCATTGAAAGAGGAGAGGGTTTAAGTTCTCTTGACGGGTCTCCTGCTTCTGTAGTTTAACAAGCACTTCAACAAGCCTGTTTTTTTCCCGCTTGGCAAGCCAAGCTGACGTGACATAGGGGCGTGGCAGCATCGACGATTCTATTTTTTGATTCGATAATCGAAATTGGGCATAAATTTCGATTGATTTCGATTAAAAATCGAAATCGTGACACCCCTATTTACGATTGCGATACGATAAACAAGTTGTATGACTCGCTTGTTATAACTTGCTTGTTATCAAGAAAAAGGCACACACAGATTACTAATAATGCTGAAATTTTTATTTTTCAATTGAGATGCAGTATACAGTGCAATCTAGCAACAACTAAGAATGAACAATGTTTTCAAATTAAAACAAAATTGTACAACACTAAATAACAGTAACATCTTTACATTACTGAATTAAATTACATTAACTTTAAAATAAAATTAAAAAGTCAAATGTACAGATAAATAAAACAAATGCCCATTTTTAAAAATATTTTTACATTAGTACTCTTAGCTTTTATCGCCATGCATTCATCATACTTTTCTCTGTGTTGCTTCAGATGCTGATATAAATTTGTCGTGTTGCCACGTGATGTAGCAATTTTAGTTTGGCAAATTTTGCACAGTACCTCTTTCTGCTCAGTGTCCGATATCCTGAAGCCAAAATATCGCCAAATAACATAGTTAGCATTTTTTCTGGGCACAAGTTCAGTGTCTGTCTGATCTGTATTCATTTTCTCCCGTCTCCACACTGCGCTGCAGAAAGTCACGTGACCACAAGCACACGTGCTACACAAGACTTTAGAATGAATGTCTTGTTACATCCACAAATGCATTCGTTTATTCAATATAATCGCAAGATTGGCTGTAATGTAATCGCATAGGCTGACATCGCGATTTTGATTGCGATATGATTAATCGTGCAGCACTAATATATATATATTTATACAACAGTTCTGTCTGGTTCTCAAATCTGATTGGCTGATTGCAGTGTGATATTCTGCAATATCAGAACTCCTACAGCCTCTTTACCCTTTGTGTATTACTCCGCCCACATACAGCCAGCAAAAAGCAGACACTACAGATCTAAAGTTTAAAAGATGCACGCTCAACTGTTTAACTATCAGCTTATGATTTAAATCTGGAAGAAAGTAGTTCCTCATAATACAGTGTTTTTGAGACTCTCCATGTTTGATTTTGTTTTTATATACACAATTATGCCGTCAAACTGTTGTATAAACGCAATATCACACGAGTAGCAGTGCGATATGGCTGTATATCGGCACTGGTGGGGGCACTGAGGCACTCGGCCTGCGGCCTGGTGCCAACGCACGCCTCCCACAAGTGCCGATATACAGCCATATCGCACTGCTACTCGTGTGATATTGCTCATATATATAATTAATATTAGGCTATTCATTCCGCTGTGGCGACCCCGGATTAATAAAGGGACTAAGCCAACAAGAAAATGAATGAATGAATGAATAATTGATATTAATATTAATCAAAGAATTGAATGAGGCCACTGGTGATGAGGGTGGCCTGTAAATGGTTTTTATAGTTAAATGAAGAATAAGATAAGTAAAATCAATGTAAAATAAGACAAAATAAAAAAACAAGACAGTGTAAAGGATCAACTGAAGGTATAACCAACTCAGAAGCAAGACCATTAGAAACATCGATAGTCACACCACCACTCCTGGAGCACCTATCATATCTATAAAGAACACATTTGGTTACATGTTAATATTAATTCAAAATTAATATTAAATTAATTCACTTTCTGAAACTATTTACTGTTATTTAGCCATGTCTCAGAAAGGGCAATAATATCTGCCTTGTTTCAATCAATCCACACACACAAAGTCAAGATTTAAAAGCACACACTGAGTATTTCCATTAGCAAAAACCATTTAACAGCATTTAATGAATGATATATACGTATGTGTACAGGCCTTTCCATAAGAAGATGTGCTTGTTTTTTCGTTTTTGTTTTTTTCTTTTGTAATTTTTACATATTTTTTTTTGTTTTTCAGTTGATCATGGGCACAAAACATACCAGAATGCTACCTCATCTGCGCCTCAGGGGCAATTGCAACGACAGACCCACTTAGTTGCTGGCAGTCATAAAAGATGCCCGTCTGTACCAGCCTCCCAAGAAAGAACTCTGACTATGCCAGTTCCGTCATACACAATGTCCTTCTACCCTGAGTTCAGACCACAGCCAGAATTGAAAGGTATGTCTTTTATATTTCTTATAGACAGCTTTTCACCAGCATTTTAACCAAATAGATGACATTTACAACCTTGCTGTGTCTCACAGGAAGACCTCATATTTCAAACATTATGGCGAGGAGGTAAGTTTGCTAGCTAAGTAGAAAGTGCATAGCAATTCCCTAGCAGCAATTTTGTTTGTATTCTAATGTGTATTTTAAAGGCAAATTTACAACACAAAGACAAACACCAAAAAACAGGTTGTATTAAGAACAGTGTCGCCAGATGTAGCGGATTTTTTCCAGCCTAAAAGCTGTCTGAAACACAACCAAGCACACAAAAAAATCAATTAATAATTTATTTCATTGTAATTCATTTAAAGAGCCCCTATTATGCATTAATAAAGGTCATATTTTGGTTTTGGGGGTCTCCAACAACAGTCTGATATGCATGCAAGGTCAAAAAACACTTCCAGTGTCTTATAATATGCATTTATTTTTAACCAATTCATCCCAACAACTCACATATGATTGGTTCAGTTATTCATTTGTTGCCAAACCCCTCCTTAGCATGATGCTAATTTACACTGATTGGTCCGATGACCCAGTCTGTTGTGATTGGTCGACTGCGTTCAGCGCGAGACAGAGTGAAATGCCCACCACGGCTTATCAACAATTTTGAGGTAGTCAGAGTGCAGAGAGTATGTGTGAACCCAATGCAGGCGTGCATTAAAGCAACGCAGTTTAACACCGGCATACTGCCCTATTTTTAATCATAAGTAAAACAGTAACACACATTCAGTATTAATCCACTATTTTTAAACTTGATCGCCGCAAATGTGTAGGAACAGCTTATGGTGGCCATAGCAACGACAAACAGCAGTAGATTGCGAGCTCACAAATGCGTTTAAATTCGTAAACAAAGCGACACGCGTCGTGTTTTTAACGTTGTTTTAGATGCGATATGAGAATATAAAGAGTTAATCAAATACAGTACAAGCAGTTTCAAGTAACAAAACACAATTACAGTAGATACATAATTTGCAAGCTAGAGAAAACATAGAGGCAACCATTTTAATCACACTCAGGGGCGTAGCACCAAATTCTGGGCCCTGTACCCTCTCAATGTCAGTGGGCCCCCTACACATTTTTTTAAATTATTTGAATATAAACATGCACAAATAGTGTTTTAATCTATAATCAAATCAGATTTTAATAATGACTGGTTCTTTCATTCACCACCAAATTGATGCATTTGGCCTACTTGTGCTCAAATACCTTTAAACCGTCGGCTACATCTGGTACATCTGCAAGTTTTGATTTAAAAACATTTATTTTTGAACAGGAGAACACGAGACAACTGTAACCTCAGAAACGTTAGCTGGCCTGGCCCATAATTTACTTACAGCAACAAGCAGCCTGGTTGACAAACTAAGCTAAAGATTTAACATTAGCATACATACATTAAAGGCTCGAAATTAACTTTTTTACTTGGTAGCACTGGTGCTCCCAACTTAAAAAAGTTAGGAGCATCCCAAAAAATTTAGGAGCACCCATTTTTTTTTTAGTTATGCGCCGATCTTGATTCTTAATGGCCGATTTTGATTAGCACTCGTACATCTCGGAGATGTCTATTTGATGTCTGCATTCACATTTGCAAGACATCTACAAGACGTTTCCTATCAGATGTGAAATAGACTTCTATTAGACATCTTTAAGATGTTTGCGATTCAGAATATGTGTAAAACTGACATCATACAGACGTCTGCCAGACGTTTGTATACAGCAGGTGCTTTCCAGATCAAGAGATCTTTAACAGACATCTTGCAGACGTATACAGACACAAAATATCTAATACAATGGCATTTCAACCTTTATACCATTAAAAGGGATAAATCAAGTATATAATTTCTTATATTAGTATTACTTAATTGTTTATATTTTTAAAAGGCACATTAACTTCTATATATTATCAATATATTTTGAAATAAATAATGACATTAACATCAATTGGAGGGGCCAATTAATTCGAAGTAGGCAAAAAAATAATAATAATAATAAAAAATTGGTGGGATTTCAAAGGGCCCTCTCCCTAGACGGGGCCCTGGGTAGTCAGGTCCACTTTTCCCCCCACTACCACGCCCGTGATCACACTTACACTTGTGAAATGGAGGAACAAACTGATCCATGAACTGTATGCTGTAAAGCTTCTGTCAAGCTCTGACAAAGTCCCATACATCAGCACATCAAGTTTTTTCTGGTCCTTTCACACCATTACACCACCACCACCAGCCTAAACCATTAATACAGGACAGGATGAATCCATGCTTTCATGTGTTGATGCCAAATTCTGATCCTACCAATGTCACAGCAGAAATCGAGACTCATCAGACCAGGCAACGTTTTTCCAATCTTTTATTGTCCAATTTTGGTGAGTCTGTGCAAATTGTATCCTCAGTTTCCTGTTCTTAGCTGACAGGAGTGGCAAGATTGGACATGTTGTGCGTTTAGAGATGCTCTTCTGCATACCTCGGTTGTAACAAGTGTTTATTTGAGTTACTGTTGCCTCGAACAAGTCTGGCCATTCTCCTCTGACCTCTGGCATCAACAAGGCATTTGCACCCACGGAACTGCCGCTCACTGGATATTTTATTTTTCTCGGACAATTCTCTGTAAACCCTAGAGATGGTTGTGCGAGATAATCCCAGTAGATCAGCGGTTTCTGAAATATTCAGACAAGCCAAAGTCACTTAAATTACCTTTCTTTCCCATTCTGATGCTCGGTTTGAACTGCACCAGATCGCCTTGAGCATGTTGCTGCCATGTGATTGTGATTAGAAATTATTGTTAACGAGCAGTTGGACAGGTGTACGTAATAAAGTGTCCGGTGAGTGTATGTTCATATGTAATATATAATTTATTTAATATACATTGCCGTGAAAGTGGCATAATAAAAATCGGATAGCAACATATTATAATCCATACCATTTCTATGCACAGACACATTCAAATATATTAATGTATAAATAAAATCTGAAATATGACCTAAATCTATGTACGTAAATGAAGATATATGCACTTACATCATATATCTTATAGATCACTAGATATATAATTTTCATATTTAGATCTTAAAAGATTCAATATATTATCATAATCATGTAATATTATCATATATTATCACCAAATACAATGCTCAGCATAAATGAGTACACCCTTTTGAAAAATGTATATTTGGATCTATTTTCAGTGAATATAGCCAGTGATTTTTGGCCTTTTTATACAGTTACATCAGTTAAAAAAGTTTAGTCACATAACATCTTTGGCAATAGAAAGATAATACATTAAATTGAAATGAGTTATTGAAAATCAAACTACAAAATTTCAACTAAATTAAATTTTTTTATGTTTCTCTTGATTTATCTCATTTATTAACATTTTATCTAATATCTTTCCCCAACATATCAATTTGCGTGGTCTTAATTTTGGACTCTACTCTTTTTTTGTTAGATTAGATGGCATTTGGTACTGACTAATCTAATTTATTTACACAACTATATCTATATATAATATATCTATATATAATATGTTTATTTACACAACTTTATCTATATATAATATGCTGGTGTTATATCAACTATATCATTGTAAAAGTCTAGCAATAGAAAATATTAATTTAAATGAGAGATCTGTGAGGGGTGTACTTATATATGTTTTTTTTTTCTTTCTCCCTCTCCGCTGTCGCCTTCGGCTTGCAAGGTTCAGGATCGGTAGAGCTACGCATCGATGAATTTGCTCTTCAGTGTTTGGACTCTCAGTAATGACTTTAAACCACACTGAACTGAGCTAAACTGGACTGAACTTAAACACTAAAAACTGAACTACCCTGATCCAGTTACTATGACCATTTATGTGAAGCTGCTTTGACACAATCTACATTGTAAAAGCGCTATACAAATAAAGCTGAATTGAATTGAATATGCTGAGCACTGTATATTACCCAAGTAATATTAATATGTGATAAAATTATACATTAATGTTTTCTGAAATGCATGAACATCCTTGTAAGGAAAATGTAATGTATAGATGGCTTTTTCCAGTCAACAGAAACTCAGGCAGGAAAGACAGATGCAAGTAAACCATATTCCTGTCAAACACTTAATGCCACTACACAACATGGGGACACTGAGGATCAGTCATAAAACAGATGGACAAGGTAAACATTTTTATATATATACATATTGACATACTGCAACAAAAGCAATTAAAATTGGGTATTATATGTGCATGAAACTGAAATGTAATATCATGCACTGTATTGTATTTAGACACTTGTAATCTGATTCATTTTCCAATGTTAGCAGGTGCTGGGGCTGGTTTTGCGTCACCAAATACCGAGCAGACCAGAAGGGCCAATCAAATCAGTAAACAAGAGCTTTCCTGTTTCCTCCCTGACATGCACAGGTCCGACTCATTATTTTTAAGGGAGTTTACTTGACACCTGTCATAAAGATTTCCGAATGTCATCCGTCATTCTTACTGCTGTCACTGTGCGCTCACTGCAGGGGTATAAAACTAAAAGTACTCAGATATGATACTCAGAAACGGTACTGAGTATCTGGCCAATAATTTACCATGCTAAAAGTTAAAAAAAGCTTTAAAATTGTGCATAAATATTAAAAAGTAAAAGTAGCCAAGCCAAAATAAAAATGAGAGAGGAAATACATTTTGTTATAATTAATCTGTTTAACATATTGACCTTTGTTATATATATTTTTAAATGTCAACAAATAATAGTCAGTATATTTTAATTATACTACCATGTATCCACTCTTTGTAAGATCACTAAGCACGATTTGCAATTGTTTTGGGGATTTATATTACATAAAAATATCAACTACAAAAACAAACAAAAAACTATATTTCTTGTTTATTTGACATCCATCCTATTTAATATATCCCGAATATTACAAAATCCCGAATTATACAAAAAACAGGCCGTTAGAAATTAGTGTATTGTAGAATTTTCCGTTTTCGTGGATAATTAGGTATGAGTTTGTGTAAATCGTTGGTATTACTTTATTGTATAAAGGTCTGATAACATTTCTTCTTAATTTCAAATAAATCTCCACAGTAAAAAGTGGCAACTTAAACAAATTACTTTGACTTGTTACAATTAAATGAATTAAGTTTGACGACCTTAATTTCAGTTTTCAGTAATAAATTTAGTTATTTTATGTGTAACAGGTATTAGTAATTTATTTATGGCAAGTATAAGAGTTGTTCACAATCAATAATGAGCAATACTGGTATTATTATTATTAAGTATTATTAGTATATTAACATGGGATAGGATTTATTTGTACTGTAATAAAAGTGTTTGTACTATTATTATTTTATTAACAATAATAAATTGAATGATTTTTACTGTACTGTATGTTCTGTTCTACTCTTGTTTTTTAAATAAATTACTAACATTGGTAAAGGACTAGCTTAATTTATTACTGAAAACTGTCATGAATTAAGTTGTCAAACTTGATTCATTTAATTATAACAAGTCGAAGTAATTTGTTTGAGTTTTCACTTTTTACAGTGTATTGTCATTTAGAGCTTTTTTTTTTCATTTCAAAACCATATTCTTACTATTATTTAAAATCTGCATGAACCGAAAGTTGCTGTGGACTTTTTTTCATCATGTTGGTGTATTGGCGGCGCAGTTTTATTTTCTGCACGAAATGGAAACTTTGAAAAATGTTGGAAATCTTAACCATTGACTTTTATAGTATCTGTTTTCCCTACTTTGGATGTGAATGTTTACCGGTTTCTAATATTCTTCATAATATCTTATTTAAAAAATAAAAAAATAATAATAAATAAAAATAAAATAAAGGCCTGGAACCACTCTCACACAATCTCTTTAAGACTAACATTGTGTGCTAGTAAAATAAACAGTACATTTTTAATATTTTAGTCACTGTAAATTGTAAATCTAGAGAAAATTAGGAATTTCAAGTTGTCTCTTAATATTTTTATAACTGCAGGGTGTCCGCGGCAAAGGATTAAAGATTGATGAATTAATGTAGAGGAATTTAAAGCCCTTAAAAAGTATTAAAAAGTCTTAAATGCTATTTTGCCAGGTATTAAATTTAATATCATTTTTCATTATGCAATTTACGGTTGTATGCTAAAGTTTACCTGAATTAAATCTGCAAATATCAAGATGCTGCATAGTTTATGAAATCTATGAAATCCTACTAGATTTGACAATATGCCACTTTACTGCAGTTACCAAGCCAACATCATTGTTTCTGCAGTTCTATAGGCGCCAACCTGCTGAATTAGCTAGATTTAATAGATTTTTAATTCCGTAAATGAATAATGTTTTAGTTTTGGATTAATTTGTTACATTAATATTTAGTAAATATAGTGTAAGTTAAAATCTTGCCTGTTTCTGGTTGAAAAGTGGTTATAAGGTCTAATCATGTATAGAATGAGTCTTAAAAAAGGTCTTAAATTTAACTCTTTGATTCCTGTATATACTCTGAACTGTAAGCTAAAACAAAGCTGGATAAAAACACAAACATGAATTGTTCTTTTGTGTTAAACACAAACATTTGATTGTCTGTTTGCCATATTTAATGTGGATAAGATGCAATTTAAGAAATTAAAACAAACTTTAATTTTTGTTTAAATAGAATTGTAAGGAGTAAAAAAATACAATTTATTCAGAAACATACTCAAATAAAAGTACAAATCTTCTAAAATAATACTAAAAGGTTATGGTTTATTTTGCTTGCGCATTTTGCAAGTCTTAAGGTGAACAATTAATTCCAACGAGTTTATACATTTTCTAATGATGTCAGCTTGGGCGAAATATGCTTAGTCACGCCCCTCCAACCATCTTTGCTAAAAGTGAAAGATGAGAGGAGGAGCACAGAAATAAAGCCCCACCTTCAGCTCAATATTCTGCATCAGTTGGAAATAAGTCATCATGCACTATAAAAGTCTATGGCAACTTCCAGTACTGTAATCAGAATCACTGAAATATGTTCAATTCTAATAGTATATTTTTATAAAAAGTATTTCAATGTGTGTTCCTCTGTAGTCATGCTCAGCTGTTCGGGAACCAGGCTGCCTTTGGAAATCTAAGCCTAGGACGGCTGCCCAAAGGAAGCAAATCTCAGGTTTTCCTAAAAAATGCTGCTTCACAAGACGCTCTGAGGAGTGAAGAGAAGTAGGTCGCAAAACAGAACATTTATATGGTTTGCTTAATCGCAGCATGTTCACTCATCAGCTCATTTGCTTCATAAGGTTCCATGTGCGATTTCTACAAGAGTCCATGCAGGTGGAAGACCAGTTCGATGGTGTTCTGCCTCAAACATCTCACTCGCTGGAGTCTCAGGAAAAAACAGACAAAAGCACAAGGTGATACGAGCAGGGGGCCTTTTCTTGCAAAGCCAAGTGCCTGAATGCTGAAATATTCAGACTTTCTTTCAAAACTCGTTCGTCACTTGAGGTGTGCATTTCTATATATTTAATAAATGCAAACGTTAATACTGAAAAACAAAACGTCTCTTATTTGTAATTATTAATTTTATAAAAATAAAATGGTACATTAAAGCTATTTTAATTCTAAGTTCCTATGTTTTGAAAATATGTTCTTATTTAAAGTTGCCATGTGTGATTAATCAGGATTTGTTAATGATTTATCTACAATATTTTGTGTCATTTTGTTAAAGGGAAAGTTCACAAAAAAAACCCTCATGTGGTTTTAAACCTTTATAAGTTTATTTTCATATTCGAAGATATTTAAAAAAAAATGCTGGCCCCCATTAGCCGCGCCTAATGCCTAGTTCACACTACAGGATTTTAAACATACGCAGATCGCTGTGCTGTTCACACTACATGACTTGACCTCGTTGATGCGTTGTTCAGTAGTTCACACATAAACAGCGGCGAGCGCCGAGCACCCGCAGATTTCTTCCTGATCACAGCCTGATCTGTCGGCGAGCTCGTTAACTTCCAAATCAGGCTTAAAATCCTCTAGTGTGAACTAGGCATAAAGCGAGCGAGCCAGGGTGAGACAAGGCCAGTCGCGTTTCCACTGTCACTTCCGGGGCCTAATCGGGGCTTTCTTGGGGCCGGCGGCAGGCCTTTTTCGGCCCGCCGAATACCTTGGGCCAAAGAGGGCCAGCCGGGGCTTCGGGGCGGACTGAAAGGAGAGGCGGGCACAGTTTCACGATCACACACGAGTACATGCGTCAAACACAAACAAATAAATAAATAAGGGAAAGAAATCATCTGGAACAAATTATAGGCTGGGGTCTTTTTGCGTATGACCGCCCTTATGTTTCTCTTTTAAATGTAAGGCTGTTGCATAAAATAATAAAGTAGTTTGCATTTATAAGTGGCTTTTCTTTGCTTGATGTTTCAATAACGCATAATAATCTTTACACCATATTAAAGACACAGCAGACAGTAAAGGTTTTCGAGAGTTTTTGTCAAGTTTAAAAGGTGTGTTTGTGCACGTTTAGATGCCTGAATGTGTGTGCGAGACCGAGGAAAAGAGCACTCCCTTCACAGCTCTGTTGATGCTGTAGGCGGCTTTTTTCTTTTATTTTTATTGTTTTTATTTATTTTGGAGATAATACACAATATGAATACAACAGAAAGACATTAAACTTTACAAATTTCGTGTCCACTTTTGTAGGCTCAAAACAATAGTGTCATATCTAGTTAAAATGGCCTAAGCTATATTGAAGTAATTTAAAGAATTACAAATATCAGATATAATAAAATCACATTAAATAAATAAACCAATATAAAACTAACAAAAGCTAGCTATAACAATTAGGTACTATATCAAACTGTTTTAAAGCCATTAAACTTTCATTTTTCAAAAGCCTCTCTGAAAAAAAAGATTTTAGATATTTTCTAAAAACAATAAACACCGGAGAATGTTTTAAATATTATTTATAAAGTATTTGGATACGATGATATTAATCAAATTATGCAAACAGAGCATTTTCGGGGTGAGTGAAAGCAGAAACTAGGCAACCCTTTTTTCTGTCTGCAGCTGCGCAGCACTTTTTAGACGCATCGGGGAAAACTGCAAGTTCAAAATGTGTTCTGTGTCCTCAAACAAGTGTGTATGTTTTTATATGACGTGGTAAAATTAAAAAAGGAAATTTTAAATACATAAAGAGCTTTATTAGTGCACAGCTGCTGAGCGCAAGGCAATATAGGCAATATTTTATTACGTGCTGCTCTTATGTGCTGAAACACTTAACACTTTCCTTTACTTAAGATATAATAAGCAACATCTTTAAATAAAGGGAATCATCTATTAAGTGTCATAAAGCCTATAAGGAAAAGTTCATGTTTCAGTTCTCTCCGGAGCACTTGGGATGAATGTTGGATAGCGTCTAACTGAGGATATTATAAAACACATTTTATATCGAGTTATTAACGGAGAATTTTATATATGTGGTGTTATATTATGGATGTGTGCGCTCCCTGCGCTGGGTCTCTCCGTTAGTGGCAAGACCACTGGATTTCGATGCCAACAGTCGGTCGGAGAGTAAATGAATATGATGAATGAGAACACACAGGCATGTGCGTATAGACATACATTGTACTGCTGTACAGTAACGTGTCATTTGTTTGTTTTGGTTGTCCTAATTTTAATAGTTTCGTTATGATGTGGTGTGCTTTATCTGCCTGATTCCCGCTGAAGTGGGCGGGTTGTGTGACATTTGATTCAGGGGATGTACTGGGGGCAGGGTTTGCATGACGCGCTGCAAGCTACTAGCCCGACAGTGGAAACGCGACATGATTTCGGCCTCACTGCTCAACCACCCGGGCGATTGGCCTGGCCTGGCCCGATAAAAGCCCTGGCTCGCACTGGCCCGATAGTGGAAATGCGGCTATTGACTTCCATAGTAGGTGGTGGTGGGCCAAGCAAGGCTTCTTGAAACACTGAAACAAATGTGTCGAAGCTTCGAAAGGTTTCAAATCTAGTGACAATAAGTGGTCAATTTCTATGTACTGTTCTGGAAGGCTTCAGCAAAGACACAGTTAAGTAAATTGAAGAATTATACCTCACTTTGTAGAGTTGAGGTTTCAAGTAATTTAGTGGAGCGGTGGGAGTTCCTGACCAGCATGCAGAGATAATGGGTTCGAATCTAGGTTGATGCAGATGTAGAGAATTTCAATAAATGCTTTAACAAATGCTCTATTTATCTGACGCTTTTTGTTTTAACATTGGTCCGACATCCAAATAAACACTTTGTGAATAAATATGTCTTGTTTTGGTCCTAAAAATGAACATAATTAAAATACAGTCATTATTTCAGAGAATTTGCACAAGTCGGGATTGGAACTCTGGATTTTTACAGCACAGTTACTCTGTGACCATTCACAGTCCACTAGGCTACATGATATAACGTTTTTTTGACCCTGTCAGTCAAACGCAGATTTATGAGGTCTCCAAACGCTTCTGAAATGGCCGATGCTTTAAATTACTTTAGTCACATTACCTGGTGTTTCTAAACACTTTAGTCACGTGACCTGGGCGACTTTGTTGCTTCGGGATTTCGACATTATTGTCGAAACGCAAGTTTCACGCCAGCCATCCCTAATAGTAGGAACAAAATATGTCTATGAGTCAATGGGTCCCAGCAAGCAACATTTTTTCAAAATTTATTTTATTGTGATGAACAGAAGAAAGTAACTGACACCAGAATTTACGTTAAATTCAGATTCATTATTAAATATTATGACTCACCTGTTTAAACTACTAGAGTTTGTTTTGTCTTTGACTTTAAAAGCATCTAACAATGTTTTTCCTTTTTTATTTTGTATACAAAATATAATACAAACATAATTTTTTGTATAAACTAAGGCACCAAGACATGCATTAAATTTGCCACTGATAATGGAACAAGTCTTTTAAATAAAATCTATAGGGTGAGCACAAGGAATACTTCAAGTCCATCAGTGAAGGCATCTCATCACGTTCTTAGTTCTTGAATCCCATGAAACTGTCGCAGATGGAAGCGACTTTCAGTGTGTCTGACCATTGTACGCAAGGCAACAAATCCAAAAAGAACCTGAAAAAGAAAGAAGTCATTAAGTATTTTTATTACATAGACACTTCTGATCAATATCTTTAGACGAGGAGAAAAATGAAAAATATTCCCATTTCGTGCTGAACTATCATAGTATGATGCATTGTTTGGGAGAAGTACGATGTAGTGATGAGTGTTTCCCAAAACACACAGTTTTTTCTGTCGCAGATCCATCGTTTAAACCACTTTAGTTATAATGTAAAATGCCCATAATGACGCTCTAAACAGGGTGGAGTAACAACTTCTTTAGAGAAATAAAAACATCAATTTTTGTGCAAATTATATTGTTTTACACAATCACACATTAAAAAAAAGCATAAAAATTACAATATTAGTTTAAGTAAAAACATGCACCAGTTTTCCATATTAATTAAAATAAATATAAACGACATATATAGGACCTATTTATGTTTCTTTTACAAATATTATTGAAAATACTCCATATAAATTCACACATATTCTAATGTCATATATAAATCGTTAATGGTTGTAGGCCTAATTTACAGTAGGCTATTTATTAAGAAATGAAAAAAAAAATCCTACCTAATATCATATTTATAACAATTGTAGTGCGGTATTGTTTATTTGTTTCATTTTTTTAATTAAAAGTCTACTTTTACAATTGACATATTTAAACTACAGCAGAAATGTTCAAACAAACAGGCCCATGTACAGTACAGATACTATTCTTAATAAATAACCAACTATAAATTAAAACCAATAACGTTACGCTCTGCCTATATTTTTGTTTTCACAATATTTGGAGACGCAACATAAAAACTGCTTTATAGTAATAGTCACATGTAGCTTTCGTCAGGAGCCATGGCTGTATTCAAAATGTCAAAAAAAAAATTCAAAGTGCACCACGAAGACAACTCAATTGTCAATATGAAGATCAAAGAACTGTAAAATACTTTTAATGCAAATTACACATAAGAGAGATAACTTTAATGTTTTTTTAATCATTCCAAGTTTAAATGTTTGAACATTCTAAATGTATAAGGCATAGGAGGGTGAACGGGAATAGAAAACAACCAGGAGCAATGCATCTAACTACAGCCCTAGAGGTTTAGTTGTAAGCTTACAAGTTTGTGATGCAGTTTGCGAATGTTCAATGGAACGACGGATTTGGGAACCGCCAAATCAACAAACTATCTTTGTAACGATGGAACTTGTGACCTTGGTTTGCTAACAATTGTTTTCGGAAAAGCACCCCAGGTTGTAAGTACTGCGTCTAAATGCTAAAAGAAGAAATCGGAGAAGTGACAAAAAAGAAAGACCAGGCAATGTATTCAAAATTAAATTTAAACAGATCATCCTCATCAAAAAAGTTTAAGATCATAGCCTTAAATGAAACGCTCAACATTTAAAAAAAAATAAGTTTAAACAGTTGAGTTTTAGCATTTTTTATTCAATTCTGTTGATCTTCAGGTCTGGTGTGAGCACTTTTAGCTTAGCTTAGCATAAATCATTGAATCAGATTAGACCATTAGCCTCTTGCACAAAAACTTAAAGTTATATAAGTTACACAAGATAATTTATATTTATATATAAATATATATATATATATATATATATATATATATATATATATATATATATATATATACACATATATATATATATATATATATATATATATATATATATATATATATATATATACATACATACATACATACACGCACACTCTTCTATAGTTACATTATGTACTAGGAACTATACTCTTATTCTAAAAAATATTTCCCATCTAGATAACAGTGCTACATATTAACATTGTCCCTGCTGCAGCCTTGGTATGGCAGCTAGTCCCTTGATTATTACACCAAAATGAGAGTATAGTTCTTAGCCATATCAACATATCACTTGCGCTTGACGCTCCTTCCACGTCTGGTGTGAACAGCATTAGTATACAATGTGACTAGAAAAGTGTCAAGCTCTAAATAGAAAAATTATCTCCAGTTATTATTTGTATTTTTGGAGCAAGATGCTAATGGTCTAATCTAATTTAATGATTTATGCGAAGCTAAAAGGGTTTTCACCAGACCCAGTGATCATCTAAAAGGATTAAAAAATGGCAAATCTTTTCTGTTTAACTCTTATAAGTTGAGCCTGTTCCTCCTGAAGTGGAGTGTTTCATTCAAATCTGCATAAAAATATGGCTTTCGTGCTTCCCTCCTGAGTGAAAATCTGTACTGAAGATGTAGTAAAATCAATCGAGACAAAAGCAGTTGTAGGCTTTGGAAATTAAAGTTGTAATCTTTATGTTACAACCAATATCATTGCTGTTCTTAAACTCTAATCACTGTGTTTTGCACAAAATAATGGCTTTTTGTCAAAGTGTCTTGAGTGTTTTATAAAACACTGTTCTGTTGGTACACAACTGAAATCCCTTCAAATTCTGAACAATGAGGAGTTAAAAATTCTACATAGTCACTTAAAATAGTTGTAAGATAGACAGATAGATACCTCAGCAAAGATAAATAAGGCCAGTATTATATGAACTCCTCTCTCTAGTGGTTGAACAAGAACAGCCTCATTGAAGAGCTGGAACAAAATCAGAGGAAACTGAAGTAGAAAAGTCAGAAGCCAAAATCCAGCCAATTCTGGAACCTACTGAAAAACAACAGATGCATAATGGGACCAATTATAGGATATTACATGATATTACATTAAATTAAGATTGACCTTTTCTTGCAGATTTCCAGCATTGCCCAAATACAGCCTAATAGCCTCAATCAGGGTCATTACAATGAGAATTGTGATCAGGATGAACTTGTAATAATCTGCAAGGGCTGAGTACTAGAAGAAAAAGCACAATGATTATTAGCTGTAATATCTAACAACAGTAATATGATTAAACAGCCATAAGATCATATTGAAATGTTAAAAATGACAAAGACGAGAATCACCTTTAGGTCAAGCATCACAACCTCACTGATCCACCAGAAAGGAAAGAACCACATGTTAAAGTAGAGTGACATCTGAAGAGGGAGACTCGATACTACATCCTTATCTGAGAAATAATAGTGCATAAAATTAAAATGACAAATTAGCTTTGAATAAAGTTCATTTTTACTAATCTTGGGCATCCTAAATAACCTGATTCGGAACCACAGATATATAATATGTATAATAATAATACATAAATCAGTGTTCGGAGCCTGTATAGGATGGAGTAAAATAACATTTGGCGAATCGGTTCTTTTGAACAGTTCGTTTTAAATGAGTAACTTTGTTCACTTGGCTGTTTTACCTAACTAAACTTGGTTAAAGATATCCAAAATATTTCGATTCCGTCAACCTATTAAATCATCTAGTTGCCTTACTTTAAGTAGTTTTTTTGACTAATCACGTTTTATGAAAAGGTCCATTAAGAAGATCCGATTCAAACGAACCATTTATTATGCTTTTTGGTAACGCAACGTAGTTTCGTAGGTCCCAGACAGGAATAACGCCAAATGTTATCAACTTCCTTTTAAGATTAATGCTACCATAAAGCATTATTATATCTGCATATGACGTCAGAAAAAAATATGTTTACTAGCAAAAGCTACATGAAATCGTACAACTCGGCTAACCAGATGAATTAGCCCTACAGCTAACGTTCACGTAGCAGATCAAATGGAAGCTCAAACACACTTACTTTGGTCTAGAAAATTTGCGTGCTCTTCGAAAGAGGGTTGTGTACGGCTTTGGTCCACAAACACGGTTCTGGAGAAATCTCCAAGCCGTCGCCTGATGGGTTCAGGCAGGTCCATGTTGGGAGAAGCAGACGTGTGTCCGTAGCAACCAGTCTATGGTAGCAACGAAGGCGGATCTTCTTGAGCGGTTGTGATGGTCCAGCTGTGACCACCGGGGGATGTTTTTCACTCTCACTCACACACACTGCTCAGCTGCACTTAACAGGTTTGCTTGCTTTGTATGATGGCGAAATAAGATACATTATGCTGAGTTTTATCCTGCAATGTGTATAAAGAATAATATTAATATTCCTGGCTTAAACTATCACTTTAAGTCAGCATGAAGTAAAAAAATGTACAATGTTTATTTTGCTAGAGGACATTGGTAGTGTTAAGGTGAACAATTAAGTAAAGTCGCTGATCATTTTTATTGTAGGTAATCTTTAATCAAAAACCTCCTATTTGATTCTGCTCTGGTGTGGGGGTCCTTCTCTGATGACGTCAAGTATGAGAACTAAAATAAAACCCTGCCCACTACTCAATGTTCAGTTTATTCAGTCTTGAGATCCAGGGTTTCTATTAGAATTTAGAGCTTTATTTTAAAGAAGGTTCTTTTTGGGTTCTTCACTTTTGAGAAACAATATGAAAAGATATATTTTTTTTGCAACCCAAGGTTCATTCATTCATTTTCTTTTCGGTTTAGTCCCTTTATTAATCCGGGGTCACCACAGCAGAATGAACCACCAATTCAGGGCCGTGCACAGACATTTTGAGGGGCAGGGGCACTAAGTGGGTGGGTTCTTGCTTATACAAATTTTCTAGTTGTTGTAAAAGTACAATTAAAAGAAAAAACAGTACACTCTGTAATAATTTCAGAACTATTTACCATTTTACATTTTTATATTTACCTGTACCTTTAAAAACAAAACTTTTTTTGTCCTGAAAGATCTTGATAAGCTCATCTTACATGTATGTGATTCACATTTACACATTGCGGATAATAACAGAAACTATTTACTGTTGGATGGACAATCTGAACATTTTCTGTCTCCATCACCTTTACTTTGCTGAGTTGACTCGGAGGGAGTTTCATCTTAGAATGAATAACAAAGCATTTACAATATTTAAATTATTTAAATGTCCATCTATCTTTGTATGACACTCTAGCATATCCCTTCCAGATTAACAGTCTTACCTGTACCTGTGTGATTTAGCTCATGCTCGGTGGTCTCCCTCATTTTTTGAACCTGCTTCTGCCTCATCTTCAATGGAAAAATAAATATTACACGTTTAATTTAATATTATACACCATGAATTTATATTAACTTTTAGAATATTAATATTGCATTTTTTTTTACTATTTATAGGCCTACTGTTGACATGGTTTTAATAAAATGATTTGCTGTAGCCTGTGATTATAGTGATTATTATGGAAAATATAGGCCTACTTAATTAGACAAACACAGCTAAATGTTCCATATGATGATTTACCTGCTGGAGCTATGAATGTTTTCAGTGTTAAACTACCTTTATCAGCCTTCCTTCGTTCTTTCTCTCTCTGTCTCTGTCTTCTTTTTTGTAAAGGCATTGTTTTTTGAGAATTTTTTTTGTCAACAAAGTGTTCCAACAACAGAAAAAATTAAATTTATTTACAGGCTGAAAGGGGCACCTCTGCCAATGGGGGCAGAGGGGGAGTGGCTCTAGCCACCAGGCCACCCCCCTGTGCACGGCCCAGCTCTGCACATTACTGTGCATTCATGAAACATGACAAAAAGTCTTGGTCTGTTGTAATTTTTTAGTTGTTAGGATCACACAAAATCATATTCTTCTCCCTCAGATGCTGTGAAGTGATGGAGTCCAGATGCTACAGGCACAGAAAAAGATGCAGCAATGGAGGAACACAGCGAGCACCTTCCAGGAAGAGCTGGAGAATAGTAGAAATAAAGACTCTAAAATAAAATTTCACTTGTGTTGTCAGGGGCGGACTGGGACAAAAATTCAGCCCTGGCACTGTAGCCACATCAGCCCGCATTACCACACCGACATAGCCCCACCCACGGACACGGACATTCACTATTTATTTTGGTGTACAGATGGTGAAATAATATGACATTCTTGCCAGATTTTGATTGCGTCCAGGTAACCTCGGATTGGATCGGCCCATCTTGAAATCAGACGGCCGTCGCCGATTGGTCCAAATGCTTAACATTTATTATTATTTTTTTTTATTATCATCATCATAATATCACATCTAGCAAGAGATAAAAGCTGCCTCCACGTAAAAATAACACATATAAAAAATAAAATAAAAACTGACCGGCCCACATTTAAAAAATGGTCCGGCCCTTCTGGCATTTGCCAGAACTGCCAGATGGCCAGTCCGCCCCTGTGTGTTGTCCATATTTCTGTTTTGTTGTTTTTTTATTTATTCTTATGAGATGTGTCTGTTTAACAGTGATGTAAATCTGTTACTATATGCACAATAAATAGTTTGCTTAATCTTAAATCTTTTTTTGTGTTCAGCAGAAGAAATAAACCCAGAGACAAAATTTGAACACATGAATGTCGGGCTGTGGAATTAATTAAAATTCATTTAACATTAATGGAGGTTTTCCCAGGGATGGGTTGCGGCTGGAAGGGCATCCGCTGCGTAAAAACTTAAGTTAACGGTTCATTCTGCTGTGGCGACCCCAGATTAATAAAGGGACTAAGCTGACAAGAAAATGAATGAATGAATTAATGGAGGTTAAAATGATCATTGATTCATATCCCAGCCCCTTGTAAAGCAGTCAGCATTAATTTCTACACAAAGCTGGAAATCAGGGAAATCAAGTAGTGGGACTTTTGCAGCATGGGACGTGCTTGATTTATTAGAGTGTATTGACCTTATTCTAAAATGAGGAAGTGCGCCTGTTTTCGCGATTGTCTTAGAACTTCCGTTTCAGTCGCCGATGGGAGAAATGACAAGGAATAATAAACGGCAAAAAACGGTCAAACTACTTGCTCTACAAACAAATGTTTGCATGGACTATACAGACCAAGTAGAATAATATAAGAAGAAAATATCAGTTTGCAACATCAAACAGCGAAACGAGCAGTTCTTAATGTCTAAAAATGAATGGAAGTGAATGAGACCGGAAGTCTCGTGCCAAAAAGATTCAAATGGCAGCGCCCGCTCGTCTGCGGAGAATAAGGTCAATATGAGTCATTCAGAAGTGCTAACGAGTTCTTGTGCTGTTGTGTGCATGTGCTCAGCCTCAGAGACGGACAGAACACACACATGTAGAGTCCTCTTTTAGCTTAAACTGCAAGACTGAATGCTCAAATGCAAGCAAAAATGTGTCAGATCATGGAGCTTAGTGATTATTCACATACTGAAGTTTGTGTTACTGTACTTTGTGCCATTCCGCTTTGGTAATGTCTTTTGAAATCTGTTTTCTTTCTAGGATGGTCATTCCAAACCTGTGCTTGCTGAAGTGGCGATGATGATTAGGTTGATGAATGCTCCGCGATGTCCAAACATCATCAGATTACACAACTGGCTTGAGATTGAGGACAACTTTGTTCTCATTCTGGAGTACGCAGAGTCATGCCAGACCTTGCATCAGTACATCAAAGATACAGCGGACATTGAAGAAAACCAAGCACGCCAGTTAATGCGTCAGTTGATCCGAGCTGTAATGTTCTGCACTGAGCGTGGAGTTTTCCATGGTGATATACACACAGCGAACATCCTGGTGACTCTACCCCGATTAAAGCTCAAATTGATTGACTTTGGTTGTGCTCAGCCAATTACCCAAAAGCCTTTCAATAAAAGTGACTATCGAGGTGAGTTGACATTTTGTGTTAGTTTCTTTGCTCACAGTATTGTCTTATGAAACGACTGAATTCTGGAAATGTCTCTCTTACAGGAGCTGGACATGGCATGCCACCTGAGGCTTTGAGGTGTCGTGTATTCCATGCTAACCCGGCATACGTCTGGACAATAGGCATCATGCTGTATGAAATAATGCATGGACGACTGGCCTTCAATAACAGACAGTCAATAATGTTTGGCTCAGTTCAGATACACCCCAGGTTATCCACAGGTAAGCAGACAGCTCGGAACGATCTCAGCCTCAGTGACAGAATCAAACATGTCAGTCATAAGTCAAATGGATTAAATATAATGCTTACAGGACCTGTAGATATTAAAGTCACTTAATTGTGGATGTTTTGTAACATTTGATGTTGTAAGATTTAAAGACGTTCATGAATCTTGAGTATGCAGCAAGCGGCAACCTCCCACTCTCTCTCAGGAAGCCAATATGGAAGTAACTAAAACTGCAAATCATCCGAAATTCCGCTAGTCCTGGCCGCTTCTGGCTCCAAAACAGAGCAAATTTCAATTGAGCCCGCTGTTAGAATGGCCAACTTTACAGCAGAAAAAAAGGTGTTTACAGCCTGGTACAAAAAAAGATTTTGGTTAATACAGCTAATATTACCCTTCATGACAACTGTGAGGGGGTGAACTTTTTTATAACTCATCCGTTTCCTTTATATAAAGTTATATTAAGTTTTCATAATTAAGGGCGTGGCCACTTGAGTGACAGCTAGGTCTCGTTGGTCGCCGTCACATCACCTTAACTGAATCCTGCAGATTAGCCACTGAACTCGGCATATTTATCGTATTTCTGTGTTGTTTTATGTGGCTTTACACAGTCAACTGCCTTTTGGACTTGTTTCCTACAATTATTAGATGGCATGGCATGCTGAGTGAACTTAATTGTGCTCACAAACCATTCACCTGGCCTCCGTTTCCCATGTGAGTAAAGTTATATACTTATATACCATCTCTATACATGTATTTGTTTTATTTAAGATCATTTATCGTTTATATTTATATTTAGAGCTGTAATGCACTCCAGAATCTGACGAATTGATTAGCTGTAGGCTCTAGAACAGTCATCTGAAGCGTTGTCATACAGTGTTATGCTGGAGTTCATCAATAGTCTTACATTAACTAACACAGACTATATCTGAAGTGTTTGGAAGTAATTCGCGTTTTCCTCCTGTTGAAAAACGTCATAAGAACAATGTTTAGTGGCTCAGTGTATTACAGCAGTGTTTTTAAAAGTCTAAACACTTTATTGATATAGTGTACAACCAAGCACAAGTGGTCAGAATACAAACGAGTCACAGGTGATAAAGTATTAAGCGTTCTCCCAAAGTAAAGTGTGAACCAGGTCTAAGCTAAAAACCAGCAGGTCTCTGTAGGTCCGCTCACTCTCCGCCTCTTTGCCATCTTGTTTGATGACGCGCGAACAAAATGGCGACGGTTGGCCGCGCCTACTTGTGGCTTCTTTTAGGCGCTCTTTAGAAACCTATGGGTGACGTCACGGATACTACGTCCATATATTTTACAGTCAGTGGTATGCAGACATATTTCACACTCTCTGTGACACTTTTCAGCATGCGTGGACCTGACTTCCCAGTGTTTGATCCGTAATCCAGCTAAACGGCTACAGTTACACCAGGTAGAAGAGCACTGCTGGTTCAATCCAACGACCCCAAATCCTGTGAAGCAGTTATACAAGAGGAGGTAGAGGAACACACATAGTTTTATTTGACAGCCTTTCATATTACTGCTTAAATAACTTTGTCTTATTTCTGGTTGTTTTTCTTTCACTTTTAGAAAAAACTAAAGAAGCGAGGAGGAGGAGCGCACCATTTCCAGACATTTCACAAGACTGTTACAGTTATTAATTACTCCCTCATGTCATTCCAAACCCCTAAGACCTTACTTTTCTTCAGTGTCAGTTCATGACGTGTGTTGAAGAGAGCTCTGTCCTGCGCTGTATGTGTGTCGCACTGCTGACGTCTACCTCAGATGTGCCCACGCTTTGTTTAAATGAGAGGAAGTCGCGCAGGCCTCTGGGTTAAACATCAGCAGTGTGACACACATACAGTGCAGTACAGAACTTCTGAAGTCGTATTTCTGTTTTATTGTTTTTGTGTTTTTCTTTCTGCACGAAAGAAGTTTCACTTCAAAATGACAGCTGTAGCTCCAAACCCCTGACACCTTTCTTCATCTTCAGAAAACAAGTGAAAATATTTGAGATGAGCTGCGAGAACTCTCTGATCCTCCATAAACCACAAGAAGAAAGAAATGTTTAAATCCCAGAAAACTTCATCAGACCATGAGAGCTCTGTCCTGCGCTGTATGTGTGTCGCACTGCTGATGTTTACCTCGGATGTGCCCACGCTTTGTTTAAATGAGAGGAAGTCGCGCAGGCCTCTGGGTTAAACGTCAGCAGTGCGACACACATACAGCGCACTGTGCTCTTATGAACGTGCGGTTTGAGGGTCAGAGAGCTCTCAGATTTCATCTAAAAAGTTTTTATTTGTGTTCTCAATATGAAGTAAACATGAATTTGAACTAAGGACATGAGGCGAGTAATTAATGACAATAATGGTAATTAATGGTGCCTAGACTGCAGCTCTGCACAAGATGTTTGGCCAAAGGAGAAATGGTTGTGCCCAACTGAGTCTGGTTTCTCTCGAGGTTTTTTTCCTTCACTTTAGTCAATTGGTGAAGTTTTGTTCCTCGCCACTGTCGCCGCTGGCTTGCTTAGTTTGGGACTTGTGGAGCTGCGCATCGATGGATTTGCTCTTTAGTGTTTGGACTTTCAGCAGTGACAATTAAACCACACTGAACTGAACTGAACTGAACTGAACTTCAACTCTGACAACTGGACTGACACAGTTTCAATTTACTTCTCTGTTAAGCTGCTTTGACACAATCCACATTGTAAAAGCGCTGTAGAAATGAAGATGGATTGAACTGAATTAATGCTGAAACTCCATTAGGAAGTCCAGTGCTGTCACAGTTTTCTCCTCTAAAGTGTCATCAAAGATCTGCTGTACTATTTTCTACCTCATAAATTAATCTGGTGTTCTGTCATAAGGGAGAGAGATTGTTTTATAATTAAGTGTTTATAATTGTTTGTAATGAATTGCTTTTATATATTGTTAATAATTCAAATAAAATCATGTGAATCAATCTGAAGCTCTGATCATCATTTCTGTGACTTTTCTAAATGACTCCTTACTCAATTAAAGAGAGAGTTCTCCATAAGTGAAGTTTCATAAACTAATTTCGAGAGGAGCACGTGATATGATTGTGCACCGCTGGCCACTCATCCGTAATCAGTAATAATCCAATCAGAATGATCCTAACTTAATATAAATAGCTCACTTTTCTTCGTTTTGGAAGAATCCCCCCTTCCACCCCATCTCCTCCATTTTTTCCCCTTCTAAAGCGGGAGCGATCGAGACCTACCTGATCTCGGTTCTCCTGATATGCTTCTAGACCGGGCGGGAGCCCTGGGCTCAAATATCTCAGAGCTCAGGGTTCTCTCCCGGGACAGCATGCCAAACCTGCTATGCTAAGTGCCAAGCATATCTAAGTGGGAACTCTTGAAACTATTTACTCAAGTGCTTCCTTACCTATGAGTTTTTTTCTTCTGTTGAACACTAAAGAAGATACTTTAAAGAAATCTGAAAATCTGTAACCACGTATGTCCATAGTAGGAAAGCAAATGCAATGGAAGTCAATAGTTACAGGTTTCCAGCATTTTCCAAAATTTTGTGAAAAAAATTTCATTTTCCTTTTTTGGGAAAAACAGAAGAATCTCATAGTAAGTCATTTTGGAAGGGCACTTTCTATCCAAGACTAAAAAGGGCATGTGCACTGCGCAGGTTCAGCCCTATGTGTGCACATGCCTGCACCAACTTATCCAGCATATGTTTTACACAGCGGATGCCCTTCCAGCTGCAACCCATCACTGGGAAACACCCATACACATTCACACACATACACTACGGGCAATTTAGCCGACCCAATTCACCTGTACCGCATGTCTTTGGACTGTGGGGGAAAATGGAGCACCCGGAGGAAACTCACTCAAACATGGGGGGAACATGCAAACTCCACACAGAAATGCCAACTGACCCAGCCGAGGCTCGAACCAGCAACCTTCTTGCTGTGAAGCGATCGTGCTACCCACTGCGCCACTGTGCTGCCCCACAGGAACTCTTGTCATTTAAACCTGATTTACTTTAAAACTGAAAAGCTCAGAGATTTCAAACTCAAGGATGTGCTATTGCACTAAATAACCCGTAGATTGATCATTACTGTGATGCATGAAAAGAGAAACACGACTTGAAATAAGGAAAAAAGTACCATTACAATCATTTACTTTTACTCTGTGGGACAAGGTCCCGAAATCAGCTGATATTTGGCAGCTCTATCAAGGGATGCATGCTAAATGTGCTGTTATAGCCTGAAAATCAAATGTTTTCAGGGCTTCAGGAAAATCGCTTTGTTTCTTTCGTCCCACATTACTTTCATCCCAGCTCTCCCCTACATATGTATTTGCTGACTTGATTATCTTTCTTAATTATGGTCGCCCACTGAAGCTAAACAGGGCTACGCTTGGTCAGTACCTGGATGGGAGACCACATGGGAAAGCTAGGTTGCTGGTGGAAGTGATGTTAGTGAGACCGGCAGGGGGGTGCTCAACCTGCGGTCTGTGTGGGTCCTAACGCCCCAGTATAGAGAAGAGGACTGTTTACTACTCAGTGAGCACCGTCTTTCGGGTGAGACGTTAAACTGAGGTCCTGACTCTCTCTGGTCATTCAAAATCCCAGGATGTCCTTCGAAAAGAGTAGAGGTTTCACCCCGGAGTTCTGGGATTACCCCAATTTGCCAACTGGCTTCTGTCCATCATGGCCTCCCAACAATACCCATATCATAATTGGCTTCTTTACTCTGTCTCTTCTCCACCATCAGCTGGTGTGTGGTGTGCAGTCTCATGCAACATGGCTGCCGTGGCGTCATCAAGGTGGATGCTGAACACTATTGGTGGATGAGGAGATTCCCTCCCAATGTGTAAAGTGCTCTGAGTACCCAGAAAACCATTATAAAAATGTAAGGAATTAATATTATTATGTTGGCTTGAGAAAGCCAACATACTGTTATACTACTCTGTCCTTGAAAACAAACGTATCTCCTCCTAGGCCGTTCATGCCACAAGGCCCAAATGTGGTCAAAATGTGCCTTCTACATTCAAGATTGTTGCTATATCTCCTCATGCCTATAAAACTTAGCGTTTTTTTAATAAAAAATTTTAAACATTAAATTTTTATAATCCGAGCATATAAAAAATTATACAAGCCCCAAAATTGGCCAAAAGATGTATTTAGATGCATTATATTTTGTTGCTATATCTTTAAGGTTTATCAGACTTATAGTTTTCCAATAAATAATTAAGCATTATTTTTCTTTAAAACTTAAAAACGATTTAAAAACAATTTAAAAACGATTAGCTACATGCTATGAATGATTATCTAAATGCAATAACATATGATAGAAATGCCTACTAAGTATTAGCATTTGATCAAACATGTACACGAGCATTGCCATTTAGCAACTGCTTAGCAAAAACCTAACAATGCCATAATTGTTTTAGCAACTGCCGCCGTGCTTCCTGCCAACTGCCATTCCCAGTCCTAGCGCAGCCACGTTGGCTTTCTCAAGCAAACATCAAAGTTTATCAATAAACTTCAGGTTCTAGTTATTATTATTATTATTTATTTTTTGTCTGAAATAAATTATTATTTATTTGGCTCTCCCTAAACTCATTTTTTTTCACATTTTTTACCCTTTTTTTAACCTCTTGGTTACTCTGTTCTCTTTCATTTATGTTTTTTTTTAAACATTTATACATGATAATAGTAATAATCATCATTAACAAGATCATGGCACGTATCAATAAAATATTTTTGTTGCACTGAAAAAAAACACAAATATATACAAATTCTGTCTTGACAAGTATCTATAACAGTTATGTCTCAAATAAACAGAGTTGAAAAAGATGGATATGTAATATTTATTTATATGTCTTAGTGACATTTGTAACATGGTTCTACCATTATTTTGGGAGTCAATAACATACAACATGTAGTATATCATAAAAAAAACGTTTTATTTGAAAACATTTAAATAGCATTATTTACAGCTATTGCTCAAGCAATGAAACTCATTCAGATTAAATCTCATGTAACGCCAGCATTACAGAGTTTTTACATACAGCGAATTCACAAAACAGTTTCCATAGACGTCAAGGTGTCCGAGCGCTCCATTGTGTCATAAAAGCGCAGACAGGTCTTGTACTGCAGGAGTTTCTCTGACAGAGGACTGTCTTTTATACCGCTACTCAGCTCCACGCTCAAATCTGCATACCTGCTAAAAAAATAACCTTGTAAAGATTCATCCATCTACACATGTTTTTCATTATGCCATGTTTAATGCCTGAAACAGGCCAATAGTGTACCTTTGTGATATTCTCCAAAACACAAGTGTGTTGATAGCCATCAATGTGGCCAGAATAAAAAAAAACCTCTCCATGTTGCCACTGCTGAGGTTATTAGGGTAGAAGTTTCCTGTAAATACATTTTGATTTTAAATGTGGGTTCATGCTCACATCCATAATTGCACAAAAGTTTGGCATTTCCAAGAGTGAAGTGTGTTTACCTCCTGACACAAAATAAAGCAAGTGAATGAGGAAAGCTCCCAGAAAGCAGCCACCTCCGTACGAGAGGGTTAGGAAATGCAAAGAGACGCCTCTAAGATTGCTGGGAGTCAGACAGAAGGCTATGAGAGAGCCTGGAGAGAGAGAAACAAGACAGAGTGGAATGATTTTCACAATGTTTTTGGCTAGTACTTGACTTTTGATGTGAACTATCTAGCAAAATAATTTATTAGAATTTCTTATTAGAATTTCTAATTACATATGAAAAATTAGTTATTAAAGCTTTTGCATTTTGAAAATGTTTAAAGTTTTTTTTTATTTTTTATTCTCCATAGCATTAGGGAGATATTTGAAAATATATTTTTTTAATTTCACAGGAACGCAAATAATTTTACATTCAAGTGTTTATTAGACGTTAGAATTTCAACATTATTAATTGAAACATTTCACATTTATTGTATTTTACACATACTTCTTTCATTAGCTTAACATTTATATTATCGTAAATTATGTGTGTTAAATGCCATTTTTTGTTTGATTGTTTAGTTTAATTTCTTACTGTTTTTATTGTGATTTTTTTTTCAAATTTTGTTCTTCATGTTCTAGTCTGTATACTGTAAAAAAATACAATTTTACAGAAAATATCTCTAAATTGTTTACAGTAATTTTTTTGTTAGTTCAAATTATATGCAAAACTTAGTAAATTGACAACTAATCTCTCTAAATTAACATTTTGACTTTCATTTTAGGTACTTTATCATTAAAGACAAATTACTGACATTTGTGTTTTTTATACAGGGAAATTACAGTATCATTTATACAGTATTTTTATAGTTATTTTAAATTATATTTACAATATCTGTAAAATCTGTAAATTAACAGCTTGACTGTTATTTTATGTACTATATAAGTAATGACAAATGACAGCAATATTCCTGTTTTATACAATAAAATTTCCGTATTGTTTACACAGTTTTTTCCTGTTTTTTAAAGTACATTTAAAATTACGTAAAATTAAAGTAATAATTTGGAACTGAATCATTCCATATAACTTAAACCTCTACATGTTTTACATAAACACTTCAATAAAATGAAACAAATGTAATTTTAAGGTTGTGAGAATTTTAATCAGTTGTATCTTGTTTCTTGTTTTTTCCAGACTTTTTTGATTCAAAATAAAACTGTTAAATTACGACCATCAGTATGTCTTGGCATGTTATTGAAGGTGTTTAATTGTAATGATTTAGGGAAATTTCTTTTAAATAACCTTGTTTTTTCTTGAACCTTTAGTGCAGTCACTTTATTGATGGTGTTCGATCATAATAATCTATAGGAAAAGTCTGTAAAATAACAGTGTTCCTTTGTAAAACTCTTAGCGTGTAACTATTGAACCGATTTGATCGTAATAATCTAGGAAAAGTCAAAAAGGTAAAATAACAGTGTTTTTCTGTAAACATTTTAATAAAAATATCTGTAGATTTATTATTTTTTGCACTTTATTTCAACAAAGAAATTAAACCGTAATTTTATGGTTTTTGTTTGGCAGCCGTAGCTGCCAGTCATTTGAACTTTTTTTAAAGATTTTTTTTTACAGTATATTTGTTTCTCCATTAACAGGGTTAGTTCAATCAAAAATGTGAATATATATTAGGATTGGGCCATAGAGTTGTGTGTGTGTATTATATACACTGTAAAAACAAACCCTAATTTTACAGAAAATATCCCTAAATTTTTTTACAGTAATTTTTTTCATTTAAAATTATATGTAGAACTTAGTAAAATGACAAACAATCTCTTTAAATTCACAGTTTGACTTTTATTTTAGGTACTTTATCATTAAAGACAAATTACATCTTTGTTTTTTATACAGGGAAATTACAGTATTACTTATACGGTATTTTTTCTTTTCTTTTAAATTATATTCAAAAATCCGTAAAAATTACAAACAATATCTGTAAATTAACAGCTTGACTGTTATTTTATGTACTATATAAGTAAAGACACATTACAGCAATTTGTCTGTTTTATACAATAAAATTGCCGTATTATTTACACAGTGTTTTTTCCTGTTTTTTATGAAGTACATTTAAAATTACGTAAAATTAAAGTAATAAATTGTAATTACTTGCTCTGTAAAAAAAAATAAAAAATTGTAAAAAAATGTCAAATGACTGGCAGCTACGGCTGCCAAACAAAAAACATAAAATTACGGTTTAATTTCTTTGTTGAAATAAAGTGCAAAAAATATTAAATCTACAGATATTTTCATTTAAATGTTTACAGAAAAACACTGTTACTTTACAGACTTTTCCAAGATTATTACGATCAAATCTGTTCAATAAAGTTACACACTAAGAGTGCTCACATGCACCTGTTCCAGATTCTGCTGATTGCACACACACAGTCGGAGGATCGTTATGAACTGATTACATGCACTTTAAAAGCAGCAAAGACCAATTGCTTAGTCTTGTTATACTGTTACTGTGAACATTATGATGTGTTTCTCTTCTTTTGCCTTGATTTGTTAATTGTTTACGTTGTTTGCTGCCGGGACTGACCATTTGCCTGTTATTTGACCATGACTCTGAATTCCCTTCATATTGTTACATCTGTTTGCCCCTGTGTTGACTGTTGTTTGCCTGACCATCTCTGTGTAATAAACCTGCATTTGGATCTGCACTTCTTTGTCAACGTCCTCTTCACGTTACAGTTCCATTTCATTTAAGATCTGTAACTGAATTATTCCATATAACTTAAACCTCTACATGTTTTACATAAACACTATTCAATAAAATGTAACAACTGTAATTTTAAGGTTGTGAGAATTTTAATCAGTTGTATCTCGTTTGTTGTTTTTTCCAAAATTTTTTGATCCAAAATAAAACTGTTAAATTACGACCATGAGCATGTCTTGGCATTTTATGAAAGGTGTTTAATTGTAATAATTTAGGGAAAATTCTTTTAAATAACATTGTTTTCTCTTCAACTTTTAGTGCAGTCACTTTATTGATGGTGTTTGATCATAATAATCTAGGAAAAGTCTGTAAAATAACAGTGTTCCTTAGTAAAACTCTTTGTGTGTAACTTTATTGAACGGATTTGATCGTAATAATCTTGGAAAAGTCTGTAAAATAACAATGTTTTTCTGTAAACATTTTAATGAAAATATCTGTAGATTTGTTATTTTTCGCACTTTATTTCAACAAAGACATTTTACTGTAATTTTATGGTTTTTGTTTGGCAGCCAAAGCTGCCAGTCATTTGACCTTTTTTTACGATTTTTTTTCTTACAGAGTATATATATATATATATATATATATATATATATATATATATATATATATATATATATATATATATATATATATATATATATATATGAAAATCCTAAAATCGCCCCTGGTTAGGCCCATGATGACACAACTCTATGACCCAATCCCAATTCTATTTTTGTACCCCTTCTCTTTCCCCTTGGCCCTTACAACAGAGGATGAAGAGGAAGGGCTTCAAAATTTACCCCTAAGAAACGGGACAGCACTACAACACCTGCACACGTCATCATATGTCATTAAGATCTCCTGCTTCTTATGAGATCAGACGATCGCGACTGCTGCAGTTATTCCAGTTGCTTTTTTGTTTTGGTATTTATCTTTAAGAAATCACTGAAGGCATATATTATGCTATCATAACAATCCAATGTGGCAATAAGATTGTAACTAAACTGTGCATTTACACAGTGGCCATATTCATCTATGTAAACACACCAAAAACAACATTAACATTGTAGCAGACACTGCAAAAAGCCCATTGACAATGACTAGACTTTACTGACATTCGTGTATACGAGTGTCATTGAGTGACAGAATGTTGTGGAACTGCTGTACAGGAGTTATTAAGGATTATAGATAGCAAAATTTAGCGGTTTTTATTTTAGCGTTTTTTTTATGATGGCATGATGATAAAACACGAACGCAGTTATAAATGTATTAAAACATGTGCTTGCTTGTTTGTTATAAAAAATTGTAATAATGACAAAAATACTAATTTGTGCATCTCCTGACTTCCGGGTGCAGCTATCCTGCTGTTGTGGCTGGTGTATTCTAAGAACTTTTCTTACCGTTTGGTTTTGAGTGTGGTCCTGAAAAATCTCTCTTTCGAGGGCTATCTACCCCTTCCCCTTAGCCCTACGCCTAAAGCTAAAGAGAATTGGGACACCCTTACCCATTCATGGGATTGCACAAAATGAGGGGTAGGGAGAAGGGGAAGGGCTGAGGGGTAGAATTGGGATTAAGCCTTAAAGAGCCCATATTATACATGAAATAGGGTCATATCTTGGTTGTAAGGGTCTCCAACAACAGTCTAATATGCATGCAAGGTCAAAAAACACTTTCATGGTCTTATAATCTGCATTTATTTTTACCTAATTATCCCAGCGACTCCTGTATGAATCGTTCAGTGATTCATTTGTTCCCAAACCCCTCCTTAGCGCGAAGCTAATCTGCGCTGATTGGACCGATGACAGTCTGTCGCGATTGGTCGACTGCCTTCAGTCAGAGAGTGAAATGGCCAATAGCTAATCAGCAATTTAAAAAGTAATCACAGTTCATACACGCTAGATAGTGTAGGCGTGGATTTTAGCTGCCACACACACACAAACACCTCCGGACGAGAACGCTCCCGCTTCCGCCCGCACCCGCCAGGTTTTAGCCTTAGAACCCGCCCCGTATTCTGCCCGCCGCGCCCGATCCCGCTAAAGAGCGGGGGAGAACAAAACCGAAAATCTGTATAAACACACACACAGCACCAAGGATAAAGCTCTCGCTCGCTCGCTCGCTCTCTCTCTCTCATACGCGCGCGTGCGCACTAACACACAAGCACCAAGCGGACACATCTTTCTCTTTCTCAGGCAGCCCACTCCCGTCCCAAATCAAACCCGTTACCGACCGCTCCGGCGATTTATTCGGAAATTTATTCCCGCGCCGCAGAAATCTGGCGCGGGGACAGCCGCGGGTATGCACACCTCTAACGTTACCACGGAGCTCCATAAACAAAGCAGCACGCGTCGCGTTTTTAACGTGACTTTGCACGCGTTAAGAGAATATAGCCAGTTAACCTGATACAGTACACTCGGTTACAAGTAACAAATCACAACTAAATACATTTGCAAGCTAGAGTCAACGAGGCAACAACTTTAACCGCACGTACTTACACTTGAGAAATGGAAGAAACCCATCCTGACGTCCATCAGTTACTCTTTACTGATCCTTCCTTTAACAAACTCAGATGAAGTATTCTTTGTAGCATGTAGCTTCCAGAAGTTTCCAGTAGTTTCCAACTGCTTGGCTATAATGCTGAGGTTTCATCTTTGGGTAGAGACTCAATATATCCATCTGCAATGTGACTTCAATCGACCGGCATGTTTGTGTGCGTGTGTTTGTGGGTGTGTGTGTGTGTGTGTGTCTGGGTTACTGCGTCAGAGGGCGGGGCCTCAGGTTTGAAATCTCCCGGGTTTGCGCGTGCACGTGAAAAACTTTGTTTCGTTCGTACGTCATGGCGAAACACCTAATGAGTTGGTATCAAGGCGACTCGTTTGAAGCACTATGAATCGACTCTTTTATAAATGAATCAACAGTTTTAAACACTGTATTCTTACAGATTTAAGCCTTAGCTGGATACTTCACTTCACTTAGAGCTGTGTTACACTACATGGAGGGGAATTTTCAAAAACCCATAATATGGGCTCTTTAACATTAGGATAATTAATTACATCAGTGGTTCTGAAACTGTGGTACGCGGGCTTTCTTCTAGTGGTACACGGAGGAATGAAATATGTCATGTACATGCAACATACATTTCAAAATGGATTAAAAATTATGTATATAATATGCCATATATGCCTAAATTTCTGAGGTAATCTGCCAGGTTTTTTTAACTGTGCAGAGTTGTAGCTGCTTTACTGGGCCTACTATGCCAGGGGTTCCCAAACTTTTCAGGCCGCGACCCCCAAAATGACAATGCCAGTGACTCGCGACCCCCAATATCCTCTGAGGTGGTTATAAATACAGAAACCTTGCATGCAATGGCGCACACACACCAATGGACCCAAGTCTATTCTTCTTTTAATTTTTTTAATGTATGAGAGCTGTAAATGGGCCACAAAGTTTAACCAGGTGCTATGTATGAAATCTGCTGCATCTGACACTATTACTGTGTCTTTAATACAATGTAATTACCCCAGGGGTTGCAATCCAATAAAAGTAGTAACTATAAGCTACTATAGTAACTATATATGGTATATACGAATATTTTTTCTCTTCAGTAGGTAATGGATAAAATATGGTAATTCTTATGGTTTAATAAAAATAATTAGATTTTTGGAAATCACAAGGCGACCCCCCTTCATTGTCCCGCGACCCCTCGGGGGGTCCCGACCCCCACTTTGAGAACCATTGTACTATGCTACTGTATTTCAATACTGCTTATTTTGGTGGTACTTGGAGAGACAATTTTTTTCTAAGGTGGTACTTGATGAAAAACGTTTGAGAACCACTGAATTACATAATTTTCATTTTTTGGTTGACTAATTTTTTTAATGATGCACAACTTAAACTAAGGTTCTCAAAGTGTGCTAAAATAATGTCATCCACACCATTACACAGCCAGTCATGCTTTCATGTTGTTTATTCCAAATCCTGGCTCTATTATTAAATGGTGGAATGGAAATTGAGATTAATCAGATCAGGCAAATTGATTTTGAATTTTAAGGGTTTAAAACGATGTAATGAATTCTGTATATTTCCAAAAATACATACATGCTGGAGTCACAAAGGCCTCTGCCACTCCCAGTAAAATGTACTGGGGCGTGAGCTGGAAACATGTCATTGATGACACCTGCAGGACCTTTCCTGATAGTGTCTGCTCCACCTCTGGATAATCCTTCCTGTGGATCTCTGAGATTCCTGCTAGCAGTGCTGAGAGAGCTGCACAACCATGACCCATAGCTGTAAGAATATGAAATAAGAAAATTGTATAGATTTATTTAAATGTGGTACAGTGCCACCAATCGGCTAACATGCAGAAAAGGACTACTGAAAAATACAGATATGGCTACTGAGAATGTGCGAGTGATATAAAGTGGTGTAGCACGTTACTGCAGTAAAGTGCGGCACAGCACAACATGGTTTAACACAAGAAATACACGGCCAGCAGGGGGCAATTATGTAACATAGTGAACATACTGAACTGATTATACTGTAGCAGCCAGAGCATGTGAGCAGAGCTGGGCGGTGTGATTCTGCTCCATGGTCGAGCGCTTGCGCACCAGAAATACCGCTCAGATCCCAAGCTGACGTAAAATTTCTTTAGTTGGCTTACTCAAAATTTTTTTAAAACGAAAAAATCTTAAATAACTGTCGAAAACTAAAGCACTTCGATAAAATAGGTTTCTCTTTCAAAGCAATATTCTTTCTTGTAGTTCACCCCAAAATGAAAACCATTATTTACTCACCCTTCACTTGCTCAAAACCCATTTTAGTTTCTTTCTTCTGTTTAGCACAAAAGAGGATATTTTGAAAAACGCTTACATAGTATTTTGTCCTCTACTATTTAATTCAATGGTTACCAGCAACGAGCATTCTTCAAAATATCTTCTTTTGTCTTCAAAAAAATTCGAAAACCACACCAGGGAGTGGAAATGATAAAGTATTTTTCCTTATTGGGGTTAACTATCCTTTTTAGTTACCTTAAAATGTTTACACTGTGTAACAGCGTTGTAAATAAACAAGGGCTTAAGGCAAAAATGGCTTGAAATTGACAATTAAACATATTTATTATGGCTTTCAATATTAAAGAGAAATGTAAAAATAAATAAACAGTACCAATTCGCAGTATTATTTGGGACATTGTTTTTTGTTTCTTAAATTTTTAAGAGAAAATTAACCCAAAACCGAAAAATTTCTTTACTCATTTACAAAAACTTTTTGCCTTTCTTCTGTTGAACACTAAAAAAGTCATTATGCAAAATATTGGAAATCGTTAACAACTGACTTCCATCGTATTTATTTTTCCAACAATGGAAGTCAACTGTTTCTTTTGAGTTCAACCAAAAAAAGCAGCTCAATGGTTCAGAACCTTTTTTTGAGGGTGAGTAAATTTTCAATTTTGATTGAACTATTCCTCAAGAGTCTTGTAACCAATCACTTTTATTTTATGAATGCAGCGGCCAATCAGGTGCAGTCAAAATTAGTTGGCTTGAAAGTCACTTGTCTTCACATCCAAATGTTGACAGGTATGCATACACCTCGTTTACACTAGTGCGTTTTAGTTTGAAAACGCATAAGTTTTGCTAAGGTTACGCCATCCGTCCACACTACGCCGGAGTTTTTGAGCACCGAAAACGGAGCGTTTTGGAAACTCTGGAGAGGCCATTTTCATTCTGAAACACTGCTGCTCCGTCTCAGTGTGGATGGGGAAAAACGGAGACATCAGAAAACGGAGGCGGGGCTGCTGAGATTCGCTACCTGATTGGGGCTTTTGTGTTATTGCGCATCCTTCCCTTATTCGTCAAACCCCTATCACATGACTGTAACACATGGCTTTAATGCTACCAGAAGACAGCAGACCAGCCTTCACTGTAAACAACAACATGAACACAGAAATGGGAGCGTTGTTTGCACTATTGTCTGTTTTAGGCGCCATTGTGCAGTTATTCATTTGTTACGTTTAGTAACAACTCGACTTCGTCGTCTGTCCACAAAAATTCCTCTCTTGCTTTCTTTTCCATCGCGTTCATTGTTTAACCTGCATTTGTTGACTAACCATAACCAATTGCCGAGCGAGACACATGGTTCCTGTTTATACTAGAACGCGCATGCCCAGAGTGCGTGAATGGTCACGTGATATACGTTTTGGTGGCGTAGTGTGGACGGAGATATGTTCAGAAACACTAGGTGAAACGCTAGTGTGGACGCGGAATGTTTTTGATCTAAAATGCCGTTTTAAAACTAAAACGCACTAGTGTAAACGGGGCCTTAGTGAGCATATGCAATATATGGCAACGAGAATGAAGGTCCACATAAAGTGTGCCATTTAAGACAAGACCAAGTGTTTTGGACACCACAACAAATCATTGATCTGTTAAATAGTGCAGTATTTAAGAGTATACAGTATGATTTCAGATACAGCTTAAGGTACAGTATGAAGTCAATTCCATTGATTTCTTTCAACAGTGATTGCTTAGACAAAGTTGTCATGTGTGTGCAAACCCTTTGCATGTAGATACATTGTTATATTGCATTGACTGCATTACATTCAAATATATACTCACCACCTTATTAGGTACACCTTACTAGTACAGGGTTGGACCCCCTTTGCCTTCAGAACTGCCTTAATCCTTTATGGCATAGATTCAACAAGCTACAGGAAATATTCCTCAGAGATTTTGACGCATATTGACATGATAGTATTACACGCTGCAGATTTGACGGCTGCACATTTATGATGCAAATCTCCCGTTCCACAACATCCAAAAGGTGCTCTATTGAATTGAGAACTGGTGACTGTGGAGGCCATTTGAGTACAGTGAACTCATTGTCATGTTTAAGAAACCAGTCTTAATTTATGACATGACACATCCTGCTGGAAGTAGCCATCAGAAGATGGATACACTGTGGTCATAAAGGGATGGACATGGTCAGCAACAGTACTCAGGTAGACTGTGGCGTTGACAAGATGCTCAATTGGTACTAATGGGCCCACACTGTGCCAAGAAAAAATGCCCTACACCATCACCACCAGCATGAACTATTGATAGAATGCAGGATGGATTCATGCTTTCATGTTGTTGATGCCAAATTCTGACCCTAGGGCCGGAGTGGGACTCCTTTTCAGCCCTGGAGTTTCAAGCCTCAGACCGGCCCACCTCAGTTCACGACTGACTATATTAAAATAAGGTAATTTCCAATTCAGTTTATAATGACACTATCACGTCTTTTTTTTTGAGAAAACAACTGCTTTAGAACTTCAAATGTTCAACAACCCTAACAGTATTATATGTCTTAACAATAAAAATGAAAAAAAAAAAAAGAATTACTCAGTCGAGAATTGAACCCGGGTCTGCGGGATCGAAAACTAACGTGCTATCCACTGAACCACAACAACCGCTCAGTGTTACTTAACCAAGTTAATAGATAAAAAGAGTAGAGCTGCGGTAAATTAATGAATAAAAAGGCTGTGGTAGTGTCAAGTAAATAGATAAATAAATTTAAAAAGTGTGACTGCTGAGAGCAACCGATTCTGGAGCTAGGGATACCGGCCCTCGCGGCCAAAAAACGGACCGGCCCACTGGGAATTCTCCCGGTCCTCCCGATTAGCCAATCCGGGCCTGTCTGACCCTACCATTCAAATGTCGCAGCAGAAATCGAGACTCATCAGACCAGGCAACTGCTGCTCGGTGAATATTTTTTTCTTTTTCGGGCCATTCTCTGTAAACCCTAGAGATGGTTGTGCGTGAAAATTCCTGTAGATCAGCAGTTTCTGAAATACTCAGACCAGCCTGTCAAGCATTAACAACCATGCCATGTTCAAAGTCACTTAAATCACCTTTCTTTCTCATTCTGATGCTCGGTTTGAACTGCAGCAGATCATCTTGATCATGTCAACATGCCTAAATGCATTGATTTGCTGATTGGCTTGTTACAAATTTGCGTTAACAAGCAGTTGGACAGGTGTACCTAATAAAGTGTATACCCTTAATGCTGCATTCAACTGTTAATGTGATTTCATAGTTGGACATTAGTCGCCAATGGCCTCTCAAGTCTTAATGAAATATTACATTCTATACATTTGGGTTTTATTAAGATTTCCCAGAGAAACAAGCAAGATTGTTTTTGAATGCATGATTCTTTTTGTTTCTGTTAACAAAACACAGCAAGCTGTAATCAGAAAGTCAAAGGTTAAAGAAGCATACACTGAGTTAACAGTTCATTATTTGTAGTCATAATGCTCACTTATGAATGTTGCTGGCGAGGGCAGCTTTTTCTTTGGAGACTGATAGTAGGTATTCAGAAGCTCCAGCAGTGGTGCTAAGATCAACACCGGCAATATACTGATGACCTTCATCACTGCTACAGGCAAGAGAAAGCCATTGAGTTTTAGGTTGGAATGCATGGTCTGCAGATAATAGCCTGATGGAATCTGTTAAAAGAATTGTAATAGATCTGTTACAGGAGCTCATTTCTAAAACACTGCCGTGATTGTGCATCATAACTCACCTGGGTAATGCAAGCTCGATATAAAAGCTGAAGTCCAAAGAGAGGGAAAAGTTTGACCAGTATCTTGACATTTTCCACACTGGTTTCACTGTAACAACCTCCATTGTTTTCCTTGGCACGATCTAGCCAGTTGGCAACATCTCCACTCAAATGGCGATAATGGAGGCAGCACATTTTGAAAGAATTCAGGAACACTCCCAGTGTAGTTAGCAAGGAACTACCTGTTATTCCACAGAACAAAAATGTATGTTGTTGAGGAAGAGAAGGTAGATTTTTTTTTCTTTTTCAGATAACATTTAAAATGATTGTTGACTTAAAAACGTACCTTTTTTGGGACGGAAGGTCAGTTTGTTGCGCACCATGTGTAAGGCGATGAGGGCGAGGAGAACAGACGTGAAAGGGATGAGAAAACACAGGTTTTTGGCAACTGACTGCTGAATGTAGGCAATTCCCAAAAAAACTACTGTCGAGTTCAGGTTGACCATCCAGTAAAACCTGTGGATTGTAGATAGCTGAAACATATATGTACACACTGATTTACACACAGTAAGCACACAGACTGATTTACCTCTTTTTGTGTATGACGAACATGCAACTTGCGCATTTACAGAACAATGAATTGAATGCACTTTCTTTTCTCTAATCTAAAGCTCTCTACCTATGAACTAGACTACTGTCGTTCACTCTTAAACCTCTGCAAATGTTTCAGAATGCTGCCACTTGTCTTCAACAAGCCCTTCCTCATAGTAAGTCACTTTTGGATAAAACCGTTGCGAAATGACTGAATGTCTTCCAACCCTACTGAAAAAAACAGCTTAAACCAGCCTAGGCTGGTTGGCTGGTTTTAGCTGGTCGACCAGGCTGGTTTTAGAGGGGTTTTGACCATTTCCAGGCTGGTTTCCAGCCATTTCCAGTCTGGTCATAGTTGGTCAGGCTGGGAGATGACCAGCTAAAACCAGCTTGACCAGCCTAGCCAGGCTGGGAGCCCAGGCAAAACCAGCTATGTCCAGCTTAAACCAGGCTTGTCAAGCTGATTTTAGCTGGATTTTTCAGCAGGGAAATCATCAGTTTTCTGGTCATGCAGGGGTAGGCAAACTCTGTGATTAGGGCCAGTGTCCTGCACAGTTTAGCTCCTACTCTAATCACACACACACCTGGTTTTACTGTAGATTTGTAGTGATCTTGAAAACACTGATTAGGATGTTCAGGTGTGTTCGATTAGTGTTGCAGCTAAATTATGCAGGACACCGCCCCTCCAGGACTGAGTTTGCCCACCCCTGCTATAGACTGATTTCCCATGACCGCCATTTTTTAAAAGCGAAATCGAGGCTGTGGTGGGAAGAAGCCCGGAAGTAGCACCTGAGTCACACAGGAACCTTGTGTGCCTCGCTGTATATCTTATCAGGGAAGAGAAAGTGACACAAATTTGTAATTTCACCACATTCCGAGGGACCCGAAGGTCTGTTCTGAAAGGATAGTGTAAATAGAAAGGGATATCAGACCTCACTTTGAGCTAAGTTAAGGGAAATGGGACTAGTTAGCTAACATTTTCTTGACCAAACACATGTTTTAGATGCCATTTATCAAACTCAAGTCAATGAACTGGTTCTTTCACTATATTAGACTTGTCACAATACTGAATTTCAGTAGTGAAGCTAAAAAAAAAAAAAAAAACGCCAATTTCCTGCTAACATTGAGGCACTGTTGAGTGCATTCTTAAACACCAATGCTCAACAAAAATGCTCAACAGAAATGACTGTGATTTAGCATGAAGGTCATCAGTTCACTGCACTTCTCCGCTGTTTATCGAATGCGAACACAAGACGAGCAATCGACTAATCTTCGCGGCTTTAAAATGCTCCCGTTTCCATGTATCTGTGTTTGCACTTGGTAAAGAGCAGTGAACTGATGACCTTTATGGCCAATCACAGTCATTTCTGTTAAGCACTAGTGAATATTATGGCAAATCAGCAGTGTTCAAGAACGCGCTCAAAAGCACTTAAATGTTAGCAGGAAATGGACCTTTTTAAAATTTCATTAATGGGACAGCACTATTCCAGACAACACAAGGTTGTGCTACAGAGTTTTATCGTTATTGTTTTGTCGTTCACCGGGTTACATAGGCTGAAACAGAGAAGCGTCCCCATGGTGTTTACCTGGTGCCATGAACTGAAGCCTAGGAGGACACTTAAAGGGGCTGTATGTAAGTTTTTGACTCTTCTAAATCATAAAAATACCGTAATATGTTTGCAGATATTTAATGAACATGCCAAGTGAACATTCTTGTTTATCTGAAAAACAATGTTGAAGTCAGATATTCTGCTTTGAAAATGTGTTTTCCGTGTAGGAACGCTCTCTTTGTTCATGTTCTTTTAACCTGTTCAATGCCTGTTTAGCAAATTATATTTCAGCACCCCGAGTTGCCTGGGTGGAAAACAGCGAATTTATTTAATTAATTAATTTATTTATTAATTTATTAATTTATTCATTCATTTATTCATTTAGAAAGGCTCTGAAAGCATGCATTCGTGGCTGAAATGCGGCCTCTGGCTCTGGTGGACAGTATCATATGAACTCCGAAATGAGCCAGATTCAGAGTTCCACATGAGGTTATTAATTAGCAAATAATGTAAATCTTATGAACGTAAACATTAGGTAAGCAGGTTAGAAGGTAACCGTGTGTCCTAACAAGCTTCATGACGAGATATGCAATGATAAGCAAATTGGTGGTTTGCATTAGACGAAACACAACAGAAATTTAAATACAGCATAATATACACTCACTCACAAAATGGTAAGGTTTATAATCTATTTAATACATATTTACCCTCTTTAACATTATTAAATGTAGATGCTGAATCACGTGTTTAGTTCTAAAGTTCAATTTTAAGATCTGAGGTGAACTATCTGCCGCTTTCAGTAGTATGGCAATAAATGTCATGTAAAACGACATTCAAACTCACATTGTTAGCATTTAACACTGAATAAAGCACATGAGGTGTACCTGAGGGGATCATTGTCAGTTTTCTGTTGTTCAGCTGTAAGAAATATATATCAATTTGATGTGTTGGTTAGAACAAAAAGTAATTTTAATATGGAGAATATTCCTTCTATCAGGTGACGTTGCTTTTATCTAGAATACTGTTTAAACCACTCGCTCCTGCCCTCAATCTGGAAACCTGCGCTTTCCATTTGTTTTGATACAGGAGTGCAATACTTAGTTCAACCACTGGGTGTCAAACTTACACACTGCACCTTTAAGTGTATCACTCTTAAAGGGATTGTGATTTAGTTTGATGCTTTTAATTGTTTAAATTACACTGAGCTGATTATTATGAAAAATACATTATAATTTGAATGACATCTACACTTATGTTAGTCTGTTTTTCCTTATCCTGAGGTTTCCATAATCCTGGACCAGGCTGTATCCTGAGTGGATGCTGTGGTGGTCATGGAAAAGTGGAGAGCATGAGACTAATTCCTGATACCTCAGTTACAGACAAGTCTTCCCATTGATCCCGGGGGCCAGCCTGAACACCTGCCGGTGAGCTACTTACACCTATAGCTTCTACACGATGGACATCCAGCGTTCTCCAGCCTCCACTGCCTAGACTGGCCAGAAGAGAAATGGTCGTGCCCAACCAAAAGCATGGTTTCTCTCAAGGTTTTTTCCTTCACTTTCATCAATTGGTTTGTTCCTCGCCACTGTCACCACTGGCTCGAATGGATCGGGACTTGTGGAGCTGCGCATTGATGGATTTGCTCTTCAGTGTTTGGACTTTCAGCAGTTAAATTTAAACCACACTGAACTAAACTAAACTGAACTTCAACTCTGAAAACTGGGCCGACACAGTATCAATTTAGTAGAACTTCTATGTTAAGCTGATTTGACACAACCTACATTGTAAAAGTAGATTTTAAACAACCCAATGTTCAGCTTTTTGACTGTTTACACAACACTTGTTTAGAATCAAAGGTTGTGCGTTTAACTGTAATTCATAAAACCTTTATTGGACACTACAGCTAATGAAACAAATTAAACATGGACAGCAGCACATTTGGCATCAATAGCATACATAACCATAACCTTCTTACAGGCTTTCAATGTAAGTCCAAGACTAGAGTAACGTGCAATGTATTAAATGCATTAATGTACAGCAAATTCATTGTTAGGGTTATAAGATAATAATATTTTAGCATCTTACCAGTTGAAGAAGGACAATAGCTTGGGCTGGTCACAACTTTGAAGGTGATAGGCTGCCATTGGGCAGAGGATTGCTCGAATGCCACCGATACCAAGAGCCACAGCAATCAGTGCCAAGTAGAATAGTATGTGTTGCTCATGAGGCTCAAGCTGATGCACTATATTATGTGTGTTAATATAGAAATCCTCAAAAGGGAACGCGACGACAGGAAGCAAAGCGGTTCCTATAAAAAAAAGAAAAGAATTCATTGATATTATATTGCAAATTGTTGCTCTACCAACATAGATATAAACTAAGTTGGTTGTTCCCATCACCAAGATCCCCTGTTATCTGACACATTATTCCATGTATGCTAAGATATGTCCTGCTTATTTTTAAGTTTGTTTTTAAGTGTTACCCAAAACTAAAATTGTGTCGTTATTACTCATCCTCATGTTCTTCCAAACTTCTGAGACCTTCGTTCATTGTCAAAACACAAATTAAGATTTAACTTTTAGATTAATTCTAAGAGCTTATTCACTGACTGGTTGAGAAAAATACCAGATAACATAATCAAAACAGTCCACATGCATTCAGTAGTTCAATCAAAACATCAGTTTGAGGTAATCTGAGGTAATACGTCAACAGCGGATGTGAGTATGACATAAAATAATAGGCACAGACATCTTGTGAATGTGCACCCTATACTGACCCTTGAAGAAACTGTTCAATAAAACATTATTTTTGTGTTATATGCGCACAAAAGGATTCTCGTAGCTTGATAGTAATCCGATTGAACAACCGAAGGCATATGGTCTGTTTTCAGAATGTATTTGAAGAGCTCAGATACAAAAATCTCTTAGTGTCGTCTGAATTTTCCTCCTAAAATTAGCATTTTTTTCTTACGGCTCCTTTTCACTGCACACGACATTTGGACACGACTGTCGGAATACGCCCCCTTGTGGCAGCCGCACAGTATTTTCAGTGATGTCGTGCACCACGGGGGAGAAGCTGATTCTCACGGTGTCCGAAATGAAGGAGGGCAAAAGCAAGAGCCTTTATTCTCTGTGCGTTTACATAGTTTAATGGATAAATTAATACTAGAAAGTGGCGACGCAGTGGCACAGTGGGTAACACGTTCGCCTCACAGCAAGAAGGTCGATGGGTCGCTGGTTCGATGCTCGGCTCAGTAGGCGTTTCTGTGTGGAGTCTCCCTGCGTTCGCGTGGGTTTCCTCCGGGTGCTCCAGTTTCCCCCACAGTCCAAAGACATGCGGTACAGGTGAATTGAGTAGGCTAAATTGTCCGTAGTGTGTGTGTGTGTGTGTGTGTGTGAATGTGTGTATGTTTCCCAGAGATGGGTTGCGGCTGGAAGGGCATCCGCTGCCTAAAAACTTGCTGGATAAGTTGGCCGTTCATTCCGCTGTGGCGACCCCGGATTAATAAAGGGACTGAGCCGACAATGAAAATGAATGAATGAATAAATCCTAGAAACTCATCGACCGCTAAAATATTGGAGGGAATGTGGAGACAACATTAAAAAAATATATATTTTTATTACTTTCTTACTTACATTTATGAACAGAAAAGTTTTTTTTTAATATGGACTTTTTATAATTAAAAAATAACCAAATAAACTCCTATTTCTCATCTTGCGCGCACTGATCTGCTTGGACAACACTGGAATACATCATATCCGGTCGGCAGGTCGCATACGGTCAAGTTGCAGGAGTTCAAATATTTCGAACGGATCCGCAACTCAATTCGGATCCGAATTTTCCGCATACGGAGATGCTCGGAACTCAACGCAGCTCCTGGACTGTTCTCCATTGGAAATAAACGACTTCTGGTCTGTCGCCTGTTGTTGGTCGTGTGCAGTGAAAAGGAGGCTTTAGCCTCCTATATTTATTTTTAGGTATTAAATGTTAAAGACAATGAAAATAATCTTTCTTTATTTGCCTTTTTTATTTGTCTTTCTTTATTTGATCTGTTTTTGCCCTAAAAGTGAAACTGAACCTACACACTTGAGCCTTATAAAATTGCTTAGTTTAGATGAACATTTTTGAACCTCTAATGATTATTGGAGTCTATGGAGGCTTAGAGAGCTCTTGGATTTTATCTAAAATGTTTATTTATTTATTTCCTTAATTTAGCCAGGATATCACATTGAGACAGTACTGTCTCTTCTTCCAGTGAGACCTGGGGCCTCATGTACGAAGACTTGCGTGAAAATCTTACTAAAACATTGCGTACACACAAAGCTGTAAATGTGCGTACGCAGAAAAAAATTCAGATGTATGAAACACTGCTTACGTCGAATCTCACGCATATTCTTTTGTACATCCGAATGAACGTGAAACTGAGCGCAACATGCACAAGCACAAAACCCCTCCCTGCCTCCTCCCCCATATGAATATGCTAATGACTCTACTTTGGCAAAACCCAACGAAAAAGCAATGGCAAAATCAAGCAAAAAAAGAAACTTTGAACAGAATGTGAATTGGAGGTGCTCCAGAGGAATAAACAACAAAAGAAAAAAATAGAGTGGGAGAGTTTAGCTGATGTGGTTAACACAGTTGGGTCTGAACATCGCACTGAGTGAATTAAAAAATAAATATTGTGGTTTATAAGTGTAAAATGTTGCAATACTCTAAGCAGTCTCAGTGGCGCACCTCGTAAGACACATGTGATCATGTATTGACACGTTCGAGCATGAACTCGGCTCGAATCCAGCGTCTAATGAACTCTTTCTTCTTTTTTTCCCCGCTACATATCAGATTTTGCCCACTATTTATCACGAGAAAGACAAGTAGGAATCATCAATAAGTTTGTGCATCATATTTTATTTGCACATTTATTGAATGGAAATGTTTCTGATTCACGCATGCAAATTCATCTTCAGATAGTGTCTTTATAGCAATGTGCGTGCAGTAGATAGCTCAGATTACATTGGGAAAACAGGCGACTGCTGCAAATTGTGCTTTAATGTTCAGCTGGTCAACTGTATGGTATGGAAACCTTATATACCTGCTACATGAACCCGTCTCATACAGCTGTCATTGCAAGGCTCAGACACTTTGTAGAGAGGAATTTAACACAACTGCCTCTAGGAGTCGCCAATGGAAATAAAACAGACACGCACAAAAAATGTGCGTACGCCAGCCAGAAAGCTGCCGTGAAGCTGCGCACATTCCCATGTTCAGTTCATTGTTAGTAAATCCAAACGTGAGCGATTCTGAGCGTGAAACCTGGCGTACGCAAAGTTTTTGTGCGTACGTAGCGTTGATACATGAGGCCCCTGGTCTTCAGGTCCAAATGTCTTTAATTATGTTTCGAAATTGAAGACAAAGGTCTTCAAAGGGCATTTGAAACGTTACTAAAGTAAGTAATTAACCCTTGTGTATTGTTTAAACGGACTACCCTTTTGTTATGTTAGTGGCTGTTTTTGCCCCCTTGAGTTCCATTACAATTACCTTACATTTTGGTTGCAAAATGACAAATGTTACCTCTTTCCAACAGGGAAAACCACCAACAATCAAGAACACAATAATATGATGTCTTTGCAATCAAAAAATGTGATTATAATGGAAGTCAGTGGGGGCAAAAACAGCTTAATGGTAGTAAGTTTGCCTGGAGTGTATTGTTGAGTCTGTTTTCATTTTCAAAGCATTTTCCCAAAATATGTGCCAAAATAAGATTTGTCACCAAAAATTTGTCCATTTGTTAAAACACAGAAAAAGTTGTGGCCAAATTAAGACTCAAAATTACACCCCAGAGTAGAAAACATCCCCAAAAGCACACAAAGCTTAATAACAGAATTTCAATTTTTGAGTGAACAAACCCTTTAACAACAGTTCTTGAAAATGCTGCTCTAATAAATCGATTTGTGACAACCAACTAAATCCCACACACAACTATAGTGGCACTGACAAAATAGCATACATCCTAAAGATAAATGTTACATAGTAGTTAACTGTAATATGAACTGTATTTTACTGTATGAGATATGTTGCTGTATTTTAAAGTTGCGTTGTGAAAATGACTGTATAATTTACAGTAAAGATATACAATACTGCAAATACATATAGCGCAAGATAAATGACACTGTAATATGAACTATTTTACTGTATGAGAGTTATGTTGCTGTATTTTAAAGTACTGTGAAAATTACTGTATATTTTACAGTAAAGATATACAATACTGTAAATACATATAGATTAAGATATATGGCGTTGTAACATGAACTATATGAGAGTTTTGTTGCTGTATTTTTAAAGTTGCATTGTGAAAATTACTGTATGTTTTACAATAAGGATATACAATATCGTAAATACGTATAGAGCAAGATATATGGTGCTGTACCATGAACTGTATTTTACTGAATGAGTTATGTTACTGTATTTTAAAGTTGCATTGTGAAAATGATTGTATATTTTACAGTGAAGATAAATCAATGGCCTCTATTATGAACTGTATTTTACTGTAGGAGAGTTATGTTGCTGTATTTTAAAGTTGCATTGTGAAAAATACTGTTTATTTTACATTAAAGTTATACAATACTGTAAATACATGAGGAAGATAAATGATGCTGTAATATGAATTGTAGTTGATTGTATGAAAGTTATGTAAAATTGCATTGTGGAAATTACTGTTTATTTTACAGTAAAGATATACAGTAGGCTATTGTAATTATATTTAGAGCAAGACAAATGACACTGTAATATGAACTGTATTTTACTGTATGTGAGTTATGTTGCTGTATTTTAAAGTTGCTTTGTGAAAATTACTGTATGTTTTACAGTAAAGATATACAATACTGTAAATACATATGGAACAAGGTAAATGGCGCTTTAATATGAACTGTATTTTACTGTGTAAGAGTTATGTTGCTGTATTTTAAAGCATTGTGAAAACTAATGTATAATTTACAAAAAAGATATACAACAGGCTTCTGTAAATAAATATATAGAGCAAGATAAATGTCACTGTAAAATTACCTGTATTTAACTGTATGAGTTATGTTACAGTATTTTAAAGTTGCATTCTGAAAATTACTGTATATTTTACTGTAAAGACATATAGAACAAGATAAATGGTTATGAACTGTATTTTACTGTATGAGAGTTCTGCTGCTGTATTTTAAAGCTTCATTGTGAAAATTACTTAAAATATTACAGTAAAGATAAACAATACTGTAAATAAATAGAGCAAGATAAATGGCACTGTAATATGAACTATATTTTACTATATGAGTTATGTTGCTGTATTTAAAATTGAATTGTAAAAATGACAGTATACTTTACACTAAAGATATACAGGACTGTAAATACACAGAGCAAGATAAATTGCGCTGTGATATGTACTGTATTTTACTGTATGAGAGTTATGTTGCTGTATTTTAAAGCTGCATTGTGAAAATACGGTATATTTTACAGTAAAGATATACAATATTGTAAATACATACAGAGCAAGATAAATGGTACTGTAATATGTACTGTATTTTACAGTATGAGAGTTATGTTGCTGTATTTTAAAGTTGCATTGTAAAAATTACTGTATATTTACATTAAAGATATACAATACTGTAAATACACAGAGCAAGATAAATGGCGCTGTAATATAAACTGTATTTTACTGTATGAGAGTTATGTTTCTGTAATTTAAAGTTGCATTGTGAAAATGATTGTATATTTTACGGTAAAGATATACAATACTGTAAATACATATAGAGCAACATAAATGGCGCTATCGTATTGACTGTATTTTACTGTATGAGAGTTCTGCTGCTTTATTTTATAGCTTTATTGTGAAAATGACTTGAACTTGTACAGTAAAGATATACAATACTGTAAATACAGAACAAGATAAATGGCACTGTAATATAAACTGTATTTTACTGTATGAGTTATGTTGTTGTATTTTAAAATTGAATTGTGAAAATCACAGTATATATTTTACAGTAAAGATATACAGGACTGTAAATACACAGAGCAAGATAAATTGCACTGTAATATGTACTGTATTTGACTGTATGAGAGTTATGTTGCTGTATTTTAAAGTTGCATTGAGAAAATTACTGGATATTTACAGTAAAGATATACAATACTGTAAATACACAGAGCAAGATAAATGGCGCTGTAACATGAACTGTATTTTACTGTATGAAAGTAATGTTTCTGTAATTTAAAGTTGGATTGTGAAAATGATTTTATATTTTACGGTAAAGATATACAATACTGTTAATACATGTAGAGCAACATAAATGACGCTATCGTATTGACTGTATTTTACTGTATGAGAGTTCTGCTGCTTTATTTTAAAGCTTTTTTGTGAAAATGACTTCAACTTGTACAGTAAAGATATACAATACTGTAAATACAGAGCAAGATAAATGGTACTGCGATATGTACTGTATTTTACTGTATGAGAGTTATGTTGCTGTATTTTAAAGTTGCATTGTAAAAATTACTGTATATTTACATTAAAGATATACAATACTGTAAATACACAGAGCAAGATAAATGGCGCTGTAATATAAACTGTATTTTACTGTATGAGAGTTATGTTTCTGTAATTTAAAGTTGCATTGTGAAAATGATTGTATATTTTACGGTAAAGATATACAATACTGTAAATACATATAGAGCAACATAAATGGTGCTATCGTATTGACTGTATTTTACTGTATGAGAGTTCTGCTGTTTTATTTTAAAGCTTTATTGTGAAAATGACTTCAACTTGTACAGTAAAGCTATACAATACTGTAAATACAGAACAAGATAAATGGCACTGTAATATGAACTGTATTTTACTGTATGAGTTATGTTGTTGTATTTTAAAATTGAATTGTGAAAATCACAGTATATTTTATAGTAAAGATATACAGGACTGTAAATACACAGAACAAGATAAATTGCACTGTGATATGTACTGTATTTTACTGTATGAGAGTTATGTTGCTGTATTCTAAAGCTGCATTGTGAAAATGCGGTATATTTTACAGTAAAGATATACAATATTGTAAATACATACAGAGCAAGATAAATGGCACTGTAATATGTACTGTATTTGACTGTATGAGAGTTATGTTGCTGTATTTTAAAGTTGCATTGTGAAAATTACTGTATATTTACAGTAAAGATTTACAATACTGTAAATACATATATAGCAAGATAAATGGCGCTGTAATACGAACTGTATTTTACTGTATGAGAGTTATGTTTCTGTAGTTTAAAGTTGCATTGTGAAAATGATTGTATATTTTACCGTAAAGATTTACAATACTGTAAATACATATAGAGCAAGATAAATAGCGCAGTAAAATGAACTGAATTTTACCGTATAAAAGTTATGTTGCTGTATTTAAAAGTTGCAGTGTGAAAATTACTGTATATTTTACGGTAAAGATTTACAATACTAAAATTACATATATAGAAAGAGGTGCTGTAAATGTGAATACAGTATTCTTCCTGTATTTGATTTACAGTGCCAGTAAGTTACTGTAGATTCTACAGTCAGTTGTTAACAGTGCACTCATATCTACACCAACCAAGATTTCATGTAAATGGAATTCACTAACCGATGAAATGAAGAAGTGCACAAAAACAGAGAACCGTTGTCCTTCCCAAACACGTCTCAGCAAACCATCCCACAAGAACAGGCGTAAGTATGCAGGCTCCCACAAAGCACGTGTTCACCATGGCAGCTTGGTAGCTGCTGTATCCCAGCTTGATGGTGCAGAAAAGGATCATATTGCAGACAATCCCAAAGAAGGTGAACCTCTCGAAAAGCTCCACGAAAAGCACACATATAATCACCTGCAACTTCTTACGCCCCTTGTGTGGCTTGTTAAACATCCCGGGATGTGAAGTCTTGCAGATCCCATGAAGGAGATGTTCAGGTCTATCAAACACATCTATGGGCAGCATGCTGCTTCCAGAGTTCTTCCCTTGGAAGTGATGCTCAGATAAGGCTGACTCCCCTTCTCCATTTTACTAGTCAGGCAATTCCTCACAAACCTGTGAAATCTTGTGGATGCCTAACAACCATGCAAGCACGCCAAAGCTCACGTTGCGTCTCCTGACTAAGGTTTCTGGGTAATGTTTACGGACTGCTTCTCCTCACTAATGTATTGAACTTCTCAGTCGCTTGAACTTTTAGCCTGGCAGGTCTCCGGCCCAGTCTCATTAAGATGGATAACGTGGCGGCCACGTGAGGGAGAGCTGATGATGAAAGTGATTTCAGAGACGTGAGACATACTTTTATAATGAAAGTTATAATGTAAGACGACTGTCAAATGTGTTGTTGTTTCTTCATCATATGGATTCATCTTAAGGTTGGAAGAGGTATTCCAGAGGTTTTAACATTCAGGTGTTTGTTAGATGTGATCACTCTGAGGGCTGGTTTGTTTTTTAAAAGCTTGTTTATGTATTTCGATGGCTGGAAGTTGAAGGCTCTAATGATATGCCTCTCAAATTCGTTTCACAAGCATGTACCAATGCGGCGCTAGCAAAATACAGATAATTAAACTTTTAAGAACACAAAGTGATGCGAGTGTATAACACCACACTGTGAAAGGTGGCCAAGAGGGAGTGCCAAATTATTCAGCACGTGTACTGACAAACTCTTGTCCTATGTTGCTGTTTATCTTCTGAAGATAGGGAATAGTTATAATTTTTCTATATGTATAAATTTTTTTTTTTTGTGTGAAAAAATTATTACAATTTACTAGATGTTTGTTTTATATTCTACAGATTGAGGATGAATATAAATATAACTATTTGGTCCAATATTAATCAGTTCATTTGTTAATCATTTTACAGAAATGGTTGGTTACTGAATAGTTATCCTATTTGGTGTAATGCAAGGCTCAGTATAGACTGATTTCATGCGGCCGCCATTTTTTAAAAGCGAAATCGAGGCTGCGGTGGGAAGAAACCCGGAAGTATCATTGGGAATTACATAGGAACGTTGTTTACCTGGCTGTATATCTTATCAGCCAAGATAAAATGACACAAATTTATATTTTCACCGCCTTCCCAGTGACCTGAAGGTCCGTTCTGAATGAATGGTGAAAATAAAAAGGGATATCAGAGCTCATTTTCAGCTAAGTTAGGGGAATGGCACTAGTTAGCTAACGTTTTCTTTCCCAAACACACGTTTTAGATGCCATTTATCAAACTTGAGTTAATGAACTGATTCTTTCACTATATTAGACCTGTCATGATACTGAATTTTAAGAAAAACCGCCAATTTCCCCCTAACATTTAGGGCACTGTTGATGGCTTTCTTAAAACAGTGCTGATTTGCCATTGTGTTCACGTGCAAACCAGAAATGCTTGTGATTGGCCGAGAAGGTCATCAGTTCACCCTCTGCTTTTTACCGAGTACTAACAGACGAGCGATCTGCTTCTGATGACTTGACTGATCTTCAAGGCTGCTTCGCGCTCCAGTCTCTGTGTATCTGCGTTTGCGCTGGGTGAAGGGCGATAAACTGAGTGCAAACACAGATGCATGGAGACTGGAGCGCGAAGCAGCCGTAAAGATCAGTCGAGTCATCCGCGCTGGTTACATAGGCTGAAGCAGGAAAGCATCGCTATGGTGTTTAACTGGTGCCATGAACTGAAGCCTAAAAGGACACTAGAGCATATCACTCTTAAAGAGATTGTGATGTTATTTGATGTCTAACATGTTTTTAATTGTTTAAATTAAACTGAACTGAATGATATTAAAGTGATGTTATCATCATTTCTACATTTTAAAAATGTAAAATTTAATATTTACATTTTTACATTTTAAAACAGCTGGAGGCTTGTAGTGCACAGCATGTTACTGCAATGTTTACAGTGCTGGTCCTATACCTCCGGGTTTCTTCCCAACGCAGCCTCACTTTGGTTCTTTAAAATGGCGGCCGCCTGATATAAGCATATTAGGTCCTTTGTTATTTACTTTGCAAACACCTATTAGCCCATTTTCTGTCAATCGTCAAATGTGCTAAAGCTAAGATCAAATATTTACATGCTAAAAGCAAGAAGCAAGCTGCAGAGGGAAGATTTTTAGCTTTAATGGTCAAAATGTTGGTAACAAAATCATATTTACATCTTAATACATTAGTTAAACCATATGCACAGGGCCGGAGTGGGACTCTTTTTCAGCCCTGGAGTTTCAAGCCTCAGATCGGCCCACCTCAGTTCACCACTGACTATATTAAAATAAGGTTATTTCCAATTCAGTTTCTAATTACACTATCACGTCTTTTTTTGAGAAAACAGCACTTTTAGAACTTCAAATGTTCAACAACCCTTACAGTATTATGTCTTAACAATAAAAATGAAAAAAAAAAAAAATTGTTACTCAGACGAGGACTGAACCCAGGTTGGCCACGTCATAATCTAACGTATTAACCACTGTACCACAACAGCTGCATGTTGCATGGCGACTTATCTAGTTATACCATCATTAACTTGCATCCTGCTCACGAGGCTACGTGAAAATAGATAAAAAGAGCAGAACTGCGGTAAAATAATGAATAAAAAGGCTGTGGTAAAGTAAATAAATAAATAAATTTTAAAAAGTGTGACTGCTGAGAGCAACCGATTCTGGAACTAGGGACACCGGCCCTCGCAGCCAAAAAACGGACCGGCCCAACGGGAATTCTCCCGGTCCTCCCGATTAGCCAATCCGGGCCTGCATATGCATGTTCTGCTAAAAATCGGCAAATTCAGACCCAGATGTTTAGTAGCAAGAGAGTAGCATGTGAGTATGATTATTTAGTAATTTAGTGACGCATTTGGTAGTGCCGTCGCCTCACAGCAAGAAGGTCGCTGGGTCACTGGTTCGACCCCCCCTCAGTTGGCGTTTCTGTGTGGAGTTTGCATGTTCTCCCTGCGTTTGCGTGGGTTTCCTCCGGGTGCTCCGGTTTCCCCCACAGTCCAAAGACAGGTGAATTGGGTAGGCTAAATTGTCCGTAGTGTATGAGTGTGTGTATGAATGTGTCTGTGGATGTTTCCCAGAGATGGGAAAATGACAGATCTAACGCAGTATTAGGTTTTACCATGTTATACCAGTGTAATTAATTACAGGTTAAATCCTCAGGAAAAGTTCTGTTGTATGTTTATAAATCCCTCTATGGCCTGGCCCCTGAGTATATTTCTGAGCTTATTATTATGCAACCCGTGAGATCTCTTCGCTCTATGGATCATTTCTATTTACAAGTTCTTAGATCACGCTTAAAATGTTGAGGTGATAGAGCTTTCTCGGTAGCAGCTCCGAGACTTTGGAAGAGATTTTCCACTCTCTTTAAGAACAGCTCAAACTTTTGAGTCTTTTCAGAGGTCACTGAAAACACACATATTTTATTTAGCTTTTAATCATGTGATGTGAGTCTATGTATTTTGGTTTTATGTATTTTTATATGCGTTTTGTGTTTTATGTACAGCACTTTGGTAATCATTGTGGTTTGTTAAAGTGCTATAGAAATAAAGTGAGTTGAGCCCACTCAATAAAAAAAGTGTAAAATGGTCACAAATTACTATGTAATGTATAAAACCTCTAAGCCTTTGTACAGCTGTTTAACAACAACAAACTACTGGCAAACGTATAAGAGTATAGCCTATAGAAAAGTACATATAGCTAATATTTACGTAAATTGTAGACGCACATCAGTAATTCACAATAAAGGGGTAATTTATCAAAGATTGTGTTATTAATGTCCTGTGACACATTTGAAAGTACACATATTATTAAGTGGGTTGTTACATGAGTATAGTTACACCAGTATTACACAAGTAAATACTATGTACCAGTGTGTTCATACACTGTAGTTACTACTTACACAAGTACACTAAATAAAAAAAAATCATAAAAAAGGTAAAAAAAAAAAAAACTGGTAGCTACGGCTGACAAACAAAAACCATAAAATTACAGTAAAATTTCTTTGATGAAATAAAGTGCAAAAAATAATAAATCTACAGATATTTTTATTAAAATTTTTACAGAAAAACACTTATTTTACAGATATTTCCTAGATTATTACGATCAAATCCATTTAATAAAGTTACACAATAAGAGTTTTACAGAAAAACACTGGTATTTTACAGACTTTTCCTAGATTATTACGATCGAATCAGTTCATTAAAGCTACACACTAAGAGTTTTAAAAAGAAACACTGTTATTTTACAGACTTTTCCTAATTTTTTACAATTGAACACCATCAATAAAGTGACTGCACTAAAGGTTCAAGAGAAAACTTGAACAATGTTATTTAAAAGAATTTCCCCTAAATCCTTACGATTAAACAGCTTTAATAAAATGCCAAGACATGCTCATGGTCGTAGTTTAACAATTTATTTTGGATCTAAAAATTCTGGAAAAAACAACAAACGAGATTAAATTTACAGTCGTTACATTTTATTGAATGGGATTTATTATTAAGGTGTATGGAATGATTTAGTTACAAATCTTAAATGAAATGGAACTGTAACAAGAAATGGGACGCTGACAAAGGAGTGCAGATCCAAGTGCAGGTTTATAACACACAGATGTTCAGGCAACAGTCAACACAGGGGCAAACAGATGTATGCAGGGAATCCAGAGACATGGTCAAATTACTGGCGAATGGTCAGTCCCAGTCTAATTAACAAACAAAGCAAGGTAAAAAAAAAAAAAAAAAGAAAAAAGAAACACATTGTTATGTCCACAGTAACAGTATAACAAGACTTAGCAATTGGTGCGTGCGTCTGTGCTGTTTTTAAAGTCCATGTATCAGTTTATAACGATCCTCCAACTGTATGTGTGTGTATTAACGCAATCAGCTGAATCCGGAACAGGTGCATGTGAGCTGATTTGATCTATTTCATTTATTGAATGGATTTGATCATAATTATTTAAGAAAAGTCTGTAAAATACCAGTGTTTTTCATTTGAATGAAAACATCTGTAGATTATTTATTATTTTTTGCACTTTATTTAAACAAAGAAATTTTACCGTAATGTTATGGTTTTTGTTTGGCAGCCATAGCTGCCAGTCATTTGACATTTTTTTCCCTCGATTTTTAATCATTATATTTTTTTTACAGAGCAAGTAATTACAATTTATTACTTTTATTTCACGTAATTTTAAATCTACTTCAAAAAACAAATAATACGAAATTTTATTGTATAAAACAGGACAATTGCAGTCATTTGTCATTAATTATAATGTACATAAAATAACAGTCAAGCTGTTAATTTAAAGGTATTGTTTGTAAATTTTATGGACTTTTGAATAGAATTTAAAATAACAGAAAAAATACCTAATAATACTGTAATTTCCCTGTATAAAAAACAAAAATGTCAGTAATTTGCTTTAATGATAAAGTACCTAAAATCAAACTATTAATTTAGAAGGATTGTTTGTCATTTTACTAAGTATTGAATATAATTTGAAATTACAAAAAAATTGTGTAAAAAAATATTTTCTGTAAAATTAGTTTTTTTTTTTTTTTACAGTGCAGTCACCGTGTAAGTTCACAGGTATAATAAGCGACAATATAAAGTGGGACCGAAATGGTCGATTTTAATCAAAACAATTCACTCATTCTTTCATCATTTTCTACAGTTTTTTTTTATATCAAAAGCTAGTTAATCTAAAAAGAATACATTTTAACGACGCCATTGTCATAATTTCCGCTTGGAATGTTGTGATTAAAGTAGATGAATAACAGACAGTCTTTGAATCTGTTGTGGTCTTTGGCTTGTGGCCCTATAGCATCACACACTATCTGTTCTGGATGGCCACGGTGCGCTGGGTTTGAATATTTCTGCCTGAGCTCACCAATTATATGAGAGGAGAAAAGACCACATTGGTGGCGCTGACTGGGCGTGAATGGGACTCAGAGTTTGCAGAGCTGTGCTGAAAAGAGAAAGAAAACCTGTAAGCAGAGAGAATACAGACTCTGTGTGGTGCATCGGTGAATGAGGCCACAGTTTGGTTGCCATAGATCCAACCCTGAGTTTTGTGATTGACCGTATACAAATAAACAAAACAAAAACAACTTTCTGCTTCTCTCCGTTCACACATTTATTACTTTTATGACATAGTTTGGAAAGGGTTAATTTGTTTAAACATGCAAAATTAGGTGGTCATGAATGTGCACATTTAGAAATGCCAAATGGCATTAGAAAACAGAAAAACGAATTAAATATATTATTTTAGTATTTTGCAACGCAAAAACAATCCTCTAGAGGGCACTATTTAAGTTGGCAAAACAATGCAAAAATATGTTAGCCCAATTGTAAGGTTGTTTGGGGGAAAATACAAACAAAACTAATAAATAAAAATAAAAAACGTAGAAAACTTGTAGCTATTTTTATGGTTAGGGAAAGCTCATTTATCATTAATGTTGACTTTTTATTAAGTGGATAATCGGTATGATATGGGATTATTTGTTCCAAACATGTAAGACTTCTGTTAAAGATATTTCCTTTGTTGTTGTAGGTATTTTTAAGCATATCTGAGCGTTTTTTTATTTATTTTCCATTGAAAGTTTGTTCATAAAAATCTGATGCGTCCCACATGAAAAATTACAGTAGTAATTTATAGTTAACACTAGTGTTTTTGACTAAAGGAATTATACTTCTACTATAATACTTTGAAAAATTTATGCTATAGCATACTGTAGCATGAACTATGATAAAATGAAATGGTGATAAACTGAAATAAAGTACAGTAAAAACTGTGGTTATAGTATAATATGCAATAATTGCAGAATACTTAGTACAATATTTGGATCATTTGTTTATATTTAAACAGTTGTTGTATTACCACAGATAGAATTACCACAACAGATTCAAGTCCTTTACAACAATATGGTTCAAAAACATTTTTTTTATGTTCATAAAGAGATAAAAATGCTTTTATAGCACAAAAAGATGACATTTTTGGCTTTATTTCTTAAATAAAACATGATATGAAAACATTCTATATGAACCCTGGAATTATAATGGTTTTTAAGAGTATTCTTAATGCACTATAATGTATGCATAATCCCTTAAAACGACTTTATATGTTGTATAATCTGATTAATAATCTTAACACGTAATCTTAGTGCATTATAGTGCATGTATAATGCATTGATTATATTGTGTATTTAACCCCTTTTTGGGGAAAGAATATAGATAGTGATTACCCAAAGAAGACAATTCTCAGTTGTTTCCCCAGCATATACTATCTGACTAGATGTATACACTACTCTTGTTGTTGATCCCAGTTGTAAGAGCAATAAATTATAACTTGACTTCTAGTTGATCAGTTGGAAAAGTGGCAGGTATATTTTTCCCATGAATTCTTTGTCAAACAGCATTTCAATCATCACAAATACTGCAGAAGACCTACTAGGACCCTCATGAACCCAAGATTCTCCCCGAAATCAGTCAAGTTTGGTCAAGGAAAAATCATGTTTTGGGGTTACATTCAGTATGGCAGCGTGCGAGAGATCTGCAGAGTGGATGGCAACATCAACAGATTTGTGTTGTTCATTACATTACAAATAGGGATGGGCCGGTAAAGGTTCTGATGGTATGACAACCTTGGATAAAAAATATCACAGTTTCACGGTATCGTGATCACTGCTCTAAATAAGTTCAAGTTCGATTTATTTATCCAAACAGTCACAAGGCAGCACAAAGTGCTTTACAGAGATGATATAGACAAGCAGTACAAACATAAACAAAACAGCAACAATGTAATGTAAAAAAGAGCATAGGAAATGTAAATTAGATTATACAGAAATATTTTGGATTCAGTGCCTACAAATAAAAAAAGCAATTGAGCCTTTATATAATTCCACTTAGTTAAGAGATGCTACCACATTAAACAGGATTAAAAACAAAAGCGTTGGCCCCTAGAGGAAGGGACTTATGCTTCAAATGACCTGGAAAACAGATGAGTCTTTAATATAGACTTTTTTTAAATGAGCTTGTGGAGAGGTAAGCATGATCAAACACCCAATGAGGGGGGAGAGCATGCTCAGAGCCCGGCGGCTAATCAGCAGGCCAATCAGAAATAATAAATAACACCTGTTTATTCTAGTGATTGAGCCGGAGAGACACCCTTCTTAAGGAGAAGAGAAGGAGCAGCCAGGAGGAGAGAGAGAACACACACACACACACACACACACACACACACACACACACACACACACACACACACACACACACACACACACACACACACACACACACACACACACACACACACACACACACACACACACACACACACACACACACACACACACACACACACACACACACACACACACACACACACACACACACACACACACACACACACACACACACACACACACACACAGCTACATGTGTGGTGGCGTTTGAAATTAATAAAGCCATTTGCTTACCTGAATCGCCGACCCTGTCTTCTTCCCTCAACAACAACGAACAATAGTACAGAGCTCTTTTTAAATGTCTGGGTAAAAAACAAAAAACCCTTTTCCCCTTTGAACACAATATATTTTATTTTGAGAAACATTTTTAATATTTTGGAGCAAACATGTCAGGCTGCATAATTCAAATGAATCATTGACTTCTTCTGCCTTCATTCGTTTCAAAAACCCAGATTACTTTACATTTTAAAATGGCATATTTGGATATCTTTTCTGCTGGAGAGACTGTTGTTTTAAAAACTAAACAAACAAACAAACAAAAAAACAAAACAATTTTTTTACACATACCAGAGGAACAGTATAGCAGAAAATTTTACCGGTTTTAATACCTTGACTTTTCTAAAACGTGGTATACCTTGAAAACGGTTATTGTCCCATGCCTAATAACAAATCACAGGAGAAGGCAAATTCTACAGAAGGATAGCACTCCTTTTCATACTTCAGCCTCCATATCAAAGTCCCTGAAAGCAAAGAAGGTCAAGGTGCTCCAGGATTGGCCAGCCTAGCCACCAGAAATGAACATTATTGAGCAGGTCTGGGGTAAGATGAAGGAGGAGGCAATGAAGATGAATCCAAAGAATCTTGATGAGCTTTGGGAGTCCAGCAAGAACGCTTTTTCTGCCATTCCGGATGACTATACTAATAAGTTATTTGAGTCACTGATGTACTGTATGATGTCACAGTGGTTAAGGAAAGGAGCGAGGACTCAGGTGCAACAAATAATGGGTATTTAATAATATTAAAATAAAAATAAAAGCCAAAACAAAACTATCCCGAGGGGGAAAACATTAACAAAACACACAATCAAACTTGGCTGGGCTGGGCTGGCAAGACAAGACTGGAGCAGGAACACAGGGGGAGTGTAGACGACGAACTGGCACAGGACTGCAGACATGAGGGGATTATAAAGCAGAAGTAAATTGACACAAACAGGTGAACATGAGAAACTAATAATGAGTTAACAAGGAGGGTGGGACTAGACAATAGACGGGAGAGCGCATGACACAGAGAGACAACACAAGCCATGCGCTCACATAAAACAAGACTGAACACGCAGCCAATGAGAGAACTCGTTAACCGCGTGTTCTTATGACAAGACAAACAACACTGAAGCACAACAAAAGCATGCGGCAACAATGTAAACATCGAGCTACGTGCTTTGACAAGAGACGCAAGACTTGAGCACAGTGGTGTAGCGCAAAATGCGGAGGGCCCCCTGCAGGGATCACCGACGGGGCCCCCAGTCGAAGGTGGGCGGGGTGCTTATACAGAGATATACACATATATCTATGATCGGGAGTTTTCCTGGATGTTAGTATGCAATTTTTTTTATGAAAATGATAATTTTACATCACTTTTTTACATTGATGGATCACTGATCGCACAGGCATTTCTGACAAAAAGCTTGTGTTTGCGTGTACAGAAATGTACTATTCACCCTCGCTGTTAAATTTGATCTAATCCGTGTCCTGAAACACAGCTCCTCTCCTGCTTTCACTTCTCATACTGACGGAGGGAGCGATTTGTTTGTGAATGAATCTCCGTTATGAACGACAGCGCTAAAGTCCCGCATCTTCACGTAATAACACTGTCCGGACTAGTGCGGTTGAATGACATTTGTCCTGGAAGCACTGTACCAATGTGGCGGCGCTATAGACGCATGCTCAGGGTCCCTTTGCGATATCAAGTGTATATATCTATGTCACAAATTGAGGAGCGGGGAAAATAGGCGGGGTGGATCGACAACGCGGGGAATTCTTCACAAACTGAGGAGCGATCACAAACCGAAAGCCGCAAGAGTTCAAAGTAGCCAGAAGTCATTCATTTTTTTAACGAGAACCGGCGGCGAGAAACAGCGGCACGTCTTCATTGGCTATGACGCGGTTCAGCAATCAGAATGAAGTAGTCCACCGCTTGAGAGGTGTTCAGAGAACACAGACCTATGAACTTTGGTTCCGACCACAGTTGTTCCCAAGAGTTTGATTATTGCGGTTCCTGAATTTTCAATTATTGAAAATCGCGACGACGTGGGGCCCCCTAATCACGCGGGGCCCCCCCGCGGTGCGTGCCCTGCGGGCCCGTCTGCTACGCCACTGCTTGAGCACACGATAGATAAACCTTACTGTGCGCTCACACATATGCAACGCGCATGCTTCATCTTAGCGCCAACCAAAACTGAAACCAACTAGACGGAGGCGCCGAGAATAAAGCAGCGCGATGCTGACAGAACAAACACAAACACTAGTACAAAAGCATGCGTGTCCGAGGCACGGAGAGCTCGCGCGGCCGTATCAAGCGAGAGTGCGCACACTCTGCGCATACCCACAACGGCGCGCGCGTGCACACACAGAGCCACACACAATGACAGAAACAGGACAAGACAGGGCCAATGTTTGGATTCTGCCACCAAAACAAGAATTCACAAGACCAGAGTGGCAAAACCCTGACAGTATGGATGCAGTCCTCCAAGCTTATGAATCATACACAATATTCATTCTTTTTCCACTGCACCATTTCTTTATATTCTATACTGTATATTATGCCTGTTAAATGACAAGACTTTTGTCTAAGCAAAGTCAGACCTTACTGTCCTAATTAAATACTTAATAATCAAAGCATGATCATATTTTATCTTGGTAAAATAAACAATCTAGAGGCCTTTGCCTTTCATATTAGCCACTTGTGATAGCAAATGATCAACAAGAAGTCAAGGTATTATTCATTGTTCACAAAACTTTGGATAGGTGACAAGATTTTGTCAGGGAGTGCTTAAAATATACCCCTTTTAAACAAATGTGCTTCTCCCCAGCAAAATATCTTCTTTTGGCTTTAGATAAGGAAAGAAACAGACTTTGAGCAAAGCAAAACATTCCACAGTCAAATGCCAAGACTTTGCCAGTTTTACTCTGACTTTTAGGTTACAGGCCAACCATTCTGAATCACTTCAGTCACATAACACAGCTTTACATTCCCTACGTTGGCTTTCACACACGCTCTTAAGTGCTTTTCTGCTTGTAAATAGGCTCTGTGACTTCAACTGGAGAGCTGCTTTCCAATGCATCCTTGAGGCTGCATGCATTTTATTGCCTTTATTCCTATACATAAGGAAACAGAGATCAGTTCTCTATAGTGGAATAACAGTTAAAGGATGGAGGGCTTTAATTAGTGAGGTGGCTTTTGATTCGTGCCACAGAATGGCTGGTGCAAATGCACAGGGCAAGAAGATTAGGCGGTTCGCTAGGTGACGTACGCCCAGCTCCTTTTTTGCCTACTGGAAACCCGGTCATTGAGACTGAGGAGCCTTGGGGTGTTAAGCTGCCGGGGTGCCAAAGGGGCTGTTGTATGGGGTGACAATAGGGTTCTCTGGGCCCAGACAGAGGATGTGATAGGGGAGCTAATGCATCCTCTTGGAGAAAGCCTTGTGTGCAAGAGGAGAGAAGTGAGGGAGTCTATTTAGCATGTGCAGCATTCAACCTCAGTGCATACTGGGTGATAATGTAGTGATGTAATGCAATAACTTTAGAGTTAGAATGGGCAAAATGTGAACATAAAACAAGTATAATTCTTTAGTGAACGGTTCAAAAGATCTTTTGAATAAGCTGAAATTTAATTAAGACATGCTTGCATTGAATCAACATTATGCAAAGCTTATTCAAGCCAAGTAAAGTCACTTTAATTTACAGCACTTTATACATTGTGGATTGTCAAAGTTGTTCAAATAGATGAAGAGGTTAAATTCATAGCAATATTTCCTTTTGAGGGACATATTAGAGTAGTGGTATGCTATTGATCTAGTTCTAAAGCTAATCAATTCAGTTTCGGATTGTCAGTGTTAAAGGAGTGGTCCACTATGATATCCTATTTTAAACTTTAGTTGATGTGTAATGCAGCTATGTGAACATAAACAGCATCTCTAAATGTAATACACCTTTAAGTTTAATGCAAAGGGAGGCATTGGCTTTTATAGAGTTAGCTTAGCAAAGCCTATAGTGAATGAAGTTTGAGGATCATAAAACAATATATCTGGACAAGTGAGATCACAAATGCTTCAGGTTACATGCATTCACCACATGCATGCACCCTTCGCATCAAAGAGCCATGGTCAGAGGCGCTGTAATGTTGTAGCAGAGATAGCTAAATTGCTGTGCAAACGCTACTATTCCGACAGAGCTTGTTCTGTTTCTGTTTTTTTTGGGCTTCCAATGGACACGGCACAAAGAGAGAAGTGCTTACAATTTAATTTTAATTATGTTCCAGAGAATTATAAAAATATATAACTAGCATTGACAAAGGAGAACTTCCAGAATCTCTTACTGTTCAGTGCTGGATTTGGCTAAAAACTCCTCAAAGAAGGAGCAGCTCTAACTATAATAGACAAAGCTGTGGATTGTGAGCCACAACCTGTAAGTGTTATCATTTGTTGATATTTTTGATCTATTAAATGCACAGTTTCTAGCGTTAACAATATGTTGTAGCGAGGACGTAAACAAGGATGTTAACAACTGGAAATGCTGCTACAAATTATGCAAATTCATATTTATCTGTCAAACCACTGTAAATCACAGACAATCTTCACCAGCGCTGCAGTGTCTATGCGAAAGATATGTGAATGTTTCAGATTACTTACACATGCAAATAATGGCACTTGTCGGGTTCAGCAGGCATGAGGTTCAGCTGTGTCCTCAGTGTCATTTTCTGTCCGATTCAGGCACAAACTGATATGGCTAACCAGGCCCTGCTCCACAGGGGACCAGGGTGGGCCTGGCCCACCCAAATCAGAAGCTTGGCCCACCCTGGCCCCACATCAGATAATTTTTTTTTTGCTATGCGTTTCTTTACGCATCAATAATGAATGCAGCATACATACGATGTGACCTTGAGCTTTAAAAACATGTTTTGGCAAGCCAAACTCATTTACAAACTTGATTAAAGTATTCAGTTTTAATCATTTTAAACCATTCAAGCATTAGATGGAAGAGAACCTAATTCAGCTTAAAGTTTGCATCACGCGTCTCAGTGTGCATTACCAAATGCACTGCCCTTTAATTTCATTTCATGCAGCCATAGCCTAATTCATACAATAGAAAGTCCTATAGGACACAAACAATTCAGCAGCACAGCGTAGGATAATCGTTAAATAAACATTTTAGCATTTTTCTTACGTAAAGCGCAAATAAGGTTCACTGTCTGTGAAATCAACAAATAACAGGCAGTTTCAGTAGTTCATGCAAAGTGCAACATACAAAGTTCAAACAAACATTCAAAAAAATATATTTTTTTATTTTTAAAATGTTTTGGCCCACCCGAAATGTCACTTGAACCACCCTGAAGTTTCAGGGTAATAGCTACTAACAGCTACTCTGACTTACAGTATTTGTAGGGATATGACGCTCAAAAAAAATTTTTTTTTGCAATTTTTGTTTTGCTCATTGAAACTACCTATTTAAAATTAGTCGAAACACAATTCTTGAGATTTTATAGGGACAACAATTTTTTCAGATGGACATTCATAGTTTTTTGCATTCAAAATCGAATTTGAGTGAATCACAATAATGTGAAAAGCGGGACCATTTCTCACACTCAAGTACACTCAAAACATGAGTTGAACACTGCTAATTACATTCAATGACATTTTTCCACAGAGCGGTATGGTTTGGTACAGTCCGCTATGCATTTATGTTAATTTCCACCGTCAAAAGTACCAAAATAGTGAATACACTACTCTTTTTTTGGAACCTGTTCAGTATGGATCACTACAATACAGCACCAAAACAATGAAGCAAGACTTGCTGCTGATTTAAAGAGAATTGTCACTGATGGAACGGCAACACAGGAACCACCATTTTTAAATGCACAGAAGAGACATGACACTTTTACAATGACATTGTAGACCCGAGTTCAAACAAAGCTTGTCGTTTAAGAGCCACATGCAAAGAAACAAGAACATGATCTATTGTGTGTCCTCCAATGTTGCTTATGGGACTTGAGTGCACTGAAGATGCGATATGTGAATGGATTCTTTGAGCAAGAATGACATTGATTGCTTATTTCTGACATATACCATGCCTACCAAGTAAGGGTATTATAGCCAGTGGAAACACAAGAGAGATCAAGGTGACCCATACCAAATTACACTGTACTTTATTATACTGACACGGGGAACTGAGGCATTGTTGTCTGGGTATATTATCTAGTAAACAATGAGTTTTTTTTTTGGGATTAACATGTTCATGAGAAAGAGACAGGAATAAAGATCTGAGAAACTCTGACAACATTAAATTATTTGTCAATCATTATGCTTTTAACCAAAGCAAATTTGGTGAAAATGAATCAAGACTGTTGAGGATTAACAAACTGATGGCAGGTAGTTATGTGCCTAAGGCTAATTGAAGTGTGAGGATAAGAAGGCTTACCTGTTAGTCTCATTTAAAAGAAGGCTAATATTTTATGGCAGGAATGTCTCAGAACATACTGTGCATCACACTCTGCTGCATCTTGGGTTGTGTAGCTGCAGTCCAATCAGATGAATGATGCACACTGTTCACACCAAAAATGCCAAAAATAGGCATGAGAGTTTCAAAATTTGACCATGCACTGGAAGAATATATCATGGGCTGATGAGTCCTGGGTTGATGGGTCCATTTATCTGAGGAAGTGATGGTTCTTGGGATGCAATGTGGTACATTGGAGGTAGACGCTTTGGGAATTGCTCTGCTGGAATCCATGGTTAAAGCTATTCAACTGAGAACAGAACTCCTACTGGATTGTAGAGTCCATACCTCATCAGACAGGTTCTGTTTTGGCAGCACACAGAGGACCAACAGCAATTTAGGTGTCAATTAATTTTGTTCTATTCCATTAATGTAGGAAAACCCAATTCTGCTCCTGGAGAGCCAATGTCAAGTTGATTTTAGCACCCATCTTTCATCGTTATTTCTATTGCGCTTTTTTCAATATAGATTGTGTCAAAGTATGGATGGTGGGAAGAAGACGGGGAACCCAGGGGAATCCCATGTGAGCACGGGGAGAACATGTAAACTCCACACAGAAACATCGGCTGGCTTA